>NC_036644.1:3618755-3800147 GCF_002806865.2 Cucurbita pepo subsp. pepo
TTTTTTTTTTTTTTTTTTTTTTTTTTTTTTTTTTTTTTTTTTTTTTTTTTTTTTTTTTTTTTCTGGCAGGAGATTCTTTTGGTTAATTATATATCCCAAACCATGTAGCTCATGGCAACACCAAAATCATAATAAGTAGCAAGTAAGGAGTTATCTTAACATGAAGATGGCAAGCAATAAATCTAGCTTTTCTGCTTTGGAAGTTTAATAAGCAATTATCAGTTAATACTTGAGTGAGTATAGGTCATTTTATTCGAAGGATTTAGAAAATAAAATGCATAAATTTCCATGATAAAAAAATGGATAATTGCTAATAGGTACCAGGATTTAAATATAATACCACAATAACGTGAATCTGCAAGAAGACTAACAAAGGAGATATAGTTATCAGGTAACTTGGTCCGTCCCTCTTGCTCCTCTATAAGTGAATATGCAATCTGAATCAAGTAATGCAGTTGAAAATTAAAGCAGGAAGATCTAAAGCCTTCCTCCATATTGCAGCTCAATACAAACATTTAACTTCAAGGTAATTACAAGGTAGATCAAACCTAAGAGAAATTGTTTAAATCACTTTTTTTAATCAAGAAAAACAAACTCTTTATTGACATTTGAAAAGTCACAAGATAACCACTCTCCATTTCTTTTTGAAGACATGCATACTTTCAGCCTTAAACCAATTGATAATCATATTGTTTAAATCAGTTTCAGGCTTCTCACAATTGATAATCACCTGAGTATCAATAACGTTATTCAACTTGATTCCAAACTGAAAGTACAATGCCTACAGGGAAAAAAGGGGCAAATATTAGCTAAAACATGTCATATTACTGTGAAGGCAATCTGAGATGGGAACAAATTCTGAGAGAAACCTCGCTGTCCCGTTTACAATCATGTATAACTTTTGTGACATATTCGGACTCAAGAGCAGGCTTACAGACTTTCACAAGTTCCTCTCCTCCCTGAACAGCATCAACCAGATACACAGCATCGGGAAATGCAATCTGCCAATAAATGAACACAGATAAAAACTTAATATGCACTAATTATATTCAGTGTTTTTTAATAGAGCAGAGACTGGATATTCTTGAATGCCAATGCATATGACAGCAGGCAACCCCAGACTCTGTAATTTGAAGGATGAACTACTATCGAGCCACAATGGGGGTCTATCCAGGTATCTCATTGCTTTATCTATAACAAGAGCCGTTCTCTTGGAAGACTGAAGCAAGGGACTATGAATTGACAATATCACAAGATGAATAGAACAATGAAATTACAAGTTAGAACCATTGACTTCCTCATGAGAAGGTTAGCTAAAACACGCCTCTACCATAAAATTGCATACTCTACACAAGGATGGTAAAACAGTGATTTGTTCTTAGCATTTTATGTACCTGCATTATACAGAGGTTTCCATGGCGACATAGGTCAACACCTTCACAATCAAAGCCAACTACTAGATGCTTTCTAGGCGATGGGTCAACAAATTCTTTAGGGAGTTGAGATGCATGAGTAACAATATGAATAGGAACCAAGGTTGCATTGGCTTCCGGATCAGTCTGATTTTCGCCTGGCATCCACAGAAAATGAAACTCATTGGAAGATAACACAAACATTCGAGCGAAATGATCATACGAAGGGCAGGAGCAGGGGAACGAGGGGTAGAATTAAACTCTCCAGTTCCATTTTAAATCAAACAGTGTGCAAAATCTTAAAACGAAGATAATAACTAAAAAATTTTATGGAACATACGCCAGTGACGCAATCAAGAACTATGCAAGGAAAAGGCAATCCAGAAACCATTCGCGAGTAAAGCAATCAAGAAAACCACAACCTATCCGCAGCAAGTGAAACTAAAACCAAGTGACGTAAAATGACGAAGGAAATATGAAAACAAAGAAAATACTAGCATATACACTAAGAGCAACCTGGAAAATTTCGAAACAAATTCTTCTACTCTAACCATGGATAATTACATCATTGTGATTCCATTGCATCAAAAAATTTAGTTTCCAACATCAGTTAAGTCCATTCCACGAATTCTCATAGGCTAAACAAACACTAATTAAGCTTCGATAAGAGAGAGAACAATGTTCTAGGAAGAATCGCACGTCAATCCATACACCAACAAACTTGCAATAAGTACGCATTCATGAACAGATCAAAGCCAAAACAAAATTGATCGTAAATGAAAATGGAAGTCCAATCTGAAAGAAGACGAGAAAGGGGAAAGAGAGAGTGACCTGAGTCGGAAGGCAGAGGAATATACGTCTGGTGAGGAGGAGGAGTGTTCGCCATTTGAGCGAATCATTCGATTTTCTCTTCGTATTTCTTGCTTTTAATCACCTCCAATTCCAACTTCGGTCTCCAATTTGATACTATTTTCGTTCAATTCTTTATTTTATTATTTAAAAAAAAAAAAATTAAAGACTTTTTTTTTTTTTTTTTTACGTATATTTTCACATTTTTTATTTATTTATTTTTGTTAAAATTTTAAATATTTTCTTAAAAAAAAAATATGAAATCCAATGAAAAAAATTCGACCTATATTTTTAATTTTGTATCAAATAAATTTTAAATTTTTTAATTTTGTATTAAATAAATCTACTACATATCCTACATATCCAATATGCTAAAAGTCCCTGTTAACTCTGTCTCTCGACCATAATCATTCTCTAGGAGAGATGGCCGAGTAGGATGAATATAGAATTTATTAGCAAGTTTGTAGTTCTCAATTCGTTCTTAGGTCTTATGTCACAGGTTCGTTCGTTCATTCGTTCAGTGTCACATACTGAGGAGTTTATTTCTAAGTTATAGGGTCTCCCTATGCTACACTCTCGGTTTACTAGGTTCTCCTAAGTTCAACTTAGGATCATGGTGTTCTCGTAGTTTATTTTTAGGGTTCTTAGAGTTCTCTTTTAGGGTCATCATCATTGTGAACCTCGTCATCGTTATAATAGACCTATTGACAGTAGATCCTCGAGGCGTGACCTTGACGTCTATATTCTATATTGTCATGGACATTGTTCTCATATTCTTTTAAAGGGTTTTGTTGGCATTCCCCTAATAGACCCTAGAATATAAGTAATGTGAAGAAGGTTGCGACCCTCGATCAAGTCAACATCATCTACCTATGTGGTCCCCCGCTCGCATCTGAGCAAGATCAATGTTAGAGAGTGATTGGAAACCTCCTAACCGCACCCAAAAACTTCTTACTTGGTTCATGCATTTTAGGGCTCTACCCTAGTTCTATCAACTCGTAATATTACTACAGTACCCCCAGAACAAACTCTCACATGCAAGAGTCCGTAACAGACTCTGGATTAAAATTTGGTAAAATATTAATTTTTTCGGTAATAGATTTACAAAAAGATTAGATATTTCATAGTACAATATTATACAAACTCATTGTATAAGATATTCTCCAGGAATGGTTTGATCAAATCACTCATAACAATCATAAAATAAGTCGTATCAAAGTCTTACCGGAATAGACACCCAACTTTAATCATATACTATAAATTTTTTAGATTTTTTTTTTAATACATAATTTTCATGTATGTCAACTATATTGTTATGAATCACGACCAAGGAATTTTCATACCTCAAGGTCCAATTACAAGGNGAAAATGGAAGTCCAATCTGAAAGAAGACGAGAAAGGGGAAAGAGAGAGTGACCTGAGTCGGAAGGCAGAGGAATATACGTCTGGTGAGGAGGAGGAGTGTTCGCCATTTGAGCGAATCATTCGATTTTCTCTTCGTATTTCTTGCTTTTAATCACCTCCAATTCCAACTTCGGTCTCCAATTTGATACTATTTTCGTTCAATTCTTTATTTTATTATTTAAAAAAAAAAAAATTAAAGACTTTTTTTTTTTTTTTTTTTAGTATATTTTCACATTTTTTATTTATTTATTTTTGTTAAAATTTTAAATATTTTCTTAAAAAAAAAATATGAAATCCAATGAAAAAAATTCGACCTATATTTTTAATTTTGTATCAAATAAATTTTAAATTTTTTAATTTTGTATTAAATAAATCTACTACATATCCTACATATCCAATATGCTAAAAGTCCCTGTTAACTCTGTCTCTCGACCATAATCATTCTCTAGGAGAGATGGCCGAGTAGGATGAATATAGAATTTATTAGCAAGTTTGTAGTTCTCAATTCGTTCTTAGGTCTTATGTCACAGGTTCGTTCGTTCATTCGTTCAGTGTCACATACTGAGGAGTTTATTTCTAAGTTATAGGGTCTCCCTATGCTACACTCTCGGTTTACTAGGTTCTCCTAAGTTCAACTTAGGATCATGGTGTTCTCGTAGTTTATTTTTAGGGTTCTTAGAGTTCTCTTTTAGGGTCATCATCATTGTGAACCTCGTCATCGTTATAATAGACCTATTGACAGTAGATCCTCGAGGCGTGACCTTGACGTCTATATTCTATATTGTCATGGACATTGTTCTCATATTCTTTTAAAGGGTTTTGTTGGCATTCCCCTAATAGACCCTAGAATATAAGTAATGTGAAGAAGGTTGCGACCCTCGATCAAGTCAACATCATCTACCTATGTGGTCCCCCGCTCGCATCTGAGCAAGATCAATGTTAGAGAGTGATTGGAAACCTCCTAACCGCACCCAAAAACTTCTTACTTGGTTCATGCATTTTAGGGCTCTACCCTAGTTCTATCAACTCGTAATATTACTACAGTACCCCCAGAACAAACTCTCACATGCAAGAGTCCGTAACAGACTCTGGATTAAAATTTGGTAAAATATTAATTTTTTCGGTAATAGATTTACAAAAAGATTAGATATTTCATAGTACAATATTATACAAACTCATTGTATAAGATATTCTCCAGGAATGGTTTGATCAAATCACTCATAACAATCATAAAATAAGTCGTATCAAAGTCTTACCGGAATAGACACCCAACTTTAATCATATACTATAAATTTTTTAGATTTTTTTTTTAATACATAATTTTCATGTATGTCAACTATATTGTTATGAATCACGACCAAGGAATTTTCATACCTCAAGGTCCAATTACAAGGACGAGAGCCAAGAAACTACAACAAACCTTGTGCATTTATATTCAAACTATGGTGAGCTCATCAAATGAAATTCTAGAGGACTTTGAAAACCTTCCTTATATGTGGTGCAAAGTTGAGCTTCAAGGAAGAGATGCATTAAATGTACTCTAACTTCCATTTAATAAACTCAACTAAATTTATAGAACTAGTCCAAGGATGACTAATAAGCACATTTCATTCCTTGCACTCTTTAATTATAATTTAAATATTTGTTTATCATATTTAAGCGTAGTTTTTAATATAGGAATTAAGATTATATTGTAACTCACATAGGTTACTAGGGGTGTACATGGTCCGGGTTGAGTCGGGTTGGGGGATTTTTTTGACCCAACCCAAAAGTTCGGGACCCAAAAGTTCGGGTTGGTTGGATTGGTAACCCAACCCAACCCAACCCAAAAAATTTTACAACCCAACCCAACCCAACCTTCGGGTTGGGTTGTCAAAATTTTTTTTTTTAAAATTTTATTTATCCACCATCTATAATTAATTCGGATACAATCTTAAATAAGATATATTGGGTCTGCGTTGGGTTGTCAAAATTTTTTTTTTAAGTTTTATTTATCCACAATCTATGATTCTGATACAATCTTAAATAAAATATATTAAAAGTTCTCAAACAAACACAAATAATAAATTAGTTATAGTTTATTCTAATGTTTTAATAATATATATATATATATATAAATAAAATTAAACAAAGAAATTAAATAATAAAATACAATCTTAAATAAAATATATTAAAAGTTCTCAAACAAACACAAATAATAAATTAGTTATAGTTTATTCTAATGTTTTAAAAATATATATATATATATATAAATAAAATTAAACAAAGAAATTAAATAATAAAATACAATCTTAAATAAAATATATTAAAAGTTCTCAAACAAACCCAAATAATAAATTAGTTATAGTTTATTCTAATGTTTTAATAAGAGTATAAAATATTAAGGTATTTTAAAAAATATATATATATATAAATAAAATTAAACAAAGAAATTAAATAATAAAATAATATAAACCGAACAAAGAAATTAAAAATAACAAAACCGTCGAACTCGGGCGTAAATGTTCCTAGACTAACCTCAGTACCACTCTGGCAAACCCATTAATATGAAAGAATTTTCATAATAATTTTATATATTTAATTTGTCTCGAGTCAACCTGAGCGTTTTGCCCATGAACCCGAAACCGAACCGATTCAGTTCGGGTTTAGAAAAATGAACCCAACCCTACCCGAAACGCTAATCCAACTCAACCCAACCCTTATATTTCGGGTTGGGTTGGTCCGGGTTGCCGGGTTGAATGTACACCCCTATAGGTTACCATATTCCACCATTAACTAGTCATTTTAACATGGAGGTTATGAGTATTTCTCATTCACTAGCCAATTTAATTTCGGAGTTATGTGTCACATAGGTTAAGGTTGTAAAGGTATATAGATAAGAGACATCACATTTTAGAATTAAAAAAAAGTTTTTTTTTTTTTTTTTTTTTTTTTTTGTTTAGAACTTGCATGCTAGAGTCAATGAATCAAACCTCTTGTGAAATGATTCGAATCACGAGTTTAGAAACAAGTCTTTTTTACTCTTGATCTTGATCATCAAAGTGATCCGTTTCATACTTTTCCTTGAATTGATTCCATATCATATATTTTATTGTTTACAATATTACACTCAAAACACTGGCTTTTTTCTAATGGATTATGTTATATTGCAAATAATACAAATAAAAAAACTATTAATTATTAAAATACATACTTTATTCGAAAGTTTTATGACATAAATTCCAATAAATGATAGACGAGTAATTTCGGATCTAAAGAACAAAATCGAGGTCATTCTCGATGTTCGTTATCCACAAAATTATATTTACATTTATTTATTTTATTGATATTTTTTTTAAAATCTAGTTTTTACCTTTTTCTTATTTTATAAATAAATAATGACCGGTAGGCATCAAAATTAAATTAATAACAATAAAAAAAATGAATGTGGATATGTTTCTTTATCCGTTGCCATTTTCTTAATCCAATCATAATTCTTATTTATTATCACTAATCCATCACTTATTTATTTAATTTACTTTAATTATTCTTAATTTATTCATCATCATTCTTATCCAGAAAAAATAAAATAAAATAAAAAACTTGGAATACTTCTTCAATTTTTTTCAATTTGACCATTAAAAAACTGTTTTTTTTTCTGCTGCCAGCTGTGAGACACCGAGGCCGAATAAAAAGGTTTCCACGTGGCAATTAAAATTGCACCGTATTACATGGATGCCGGAATTCATATAGAAAAAGACACTAAATAAATTTTTTAAATATATCTATCTATCTTATGTATGTGTCATGGTCTTTAAAGTCGCGATGCGATGTCACCATTATCCGTGCAAAGGTTATGCTAATTTTATCTGTATTGTTCTAATTCAATTAGATGTCTTCATGTCGCCGTCAATCGTGCATGGGAGCCTTATTTTCACCTGAAAAATAAAAGTAGCACGGTTCTGCCTGACCCTACCTAAGGATGCATATTATGTCAGCGAAGACTTGGTGTGAAGCCTTGGAGCTTACGTTAGAAGAGCAAAAGACCCGGGGCTAAGATAAGCTGAGGGGGACAGCGTAAGTGAGCGAATGTGTGTAACCCAGTCAAAGATGACTGTTCTAAAGGTATGGGAGTTAAAAAAAAAGTGTCTCGAGTATGTTACAAGTGTGTTCCTAATGTTATAACTAAGTACGATATTGTATTAGAGATGGTCAATCAACGTTTATCTCGTGCAGAGCTAGTATAGATAATTTAATCACTGAACAATAAAGTCAACGCGTAAGAAAAAAAAAAGGGTACTGAAATTGGATATGAGTAAGGCGTACGATCGTGTGGAGCGGACCTCCCGAACATAAGCTATACTTAAAGCTAGGTTGTTGATGATGAGTGAGTTTCTTTTATGGTGGAGTGAGCCAATTCTCGTTATAGTCCAAAGTCCAAAGGTAACTCATCTTTTGTTTGTGGATGATAGCTTAATTTTCTGATAGCAAATGATTTTAATGGTTTGATTGATAAGTTGACACAATCTCGATCAAGTTTATCTCAACAGTATGATAATATCTTAGTTGACTCATTCAGTTGAAGCAAATATCACTGAAGGTATTATTCACGCCAAGACAACTCATCAAGTGTAGGTTGATCGTCACGATCAATTTTCACCAAAAAAAAAAAAAAAAAAAAANAGATACAAAAGTCAATAGCAATGATACACACCAAGCTCAAAGCACTCTGGGATGAATTGGAAGCGTATTGCACACCATTTACCCGTAATCAACACCAAATACATGTTGAACAAGTCGAAGAAAACAAGTTGATGCAAATATTCATGGGACTCAATGTAACAGTCCAGATCCACCGCTAGCAGATATTGTTATCTTTGGACTTTCCCTTTCGGGCTTCCCCACCGCTAGTAGATATTGTCCTCTTTGGGCTTTAAAACGCGTTTAATAGGGGAAGGTTTCCACACCCTTATAAATGGTGGTTTGTTCTCCTCCCCAACCAACGTGGGATATCACAATCCACTCCTTTACGGGGCCCAGCGTCCTCGTTGGCACTCTTTCATTCCTCCAATCAATGTGGGATACGGGGCCCAGCGTCCTCGTTGGCACTCTTTCATTCCTCCAATCAATGTGGGACCGCCCCCAAATCCACCTCCCTTTGGGGCCCAACGTTTTTACTGGCACACCGCCTTGTGTCTACCCTCCCCCCAATCAATGTGGGACCGCCCCCAAATCCACCCCCCTTTGGGGCCAGTGTCCTTACTAGCACACCGCCTCGTGTCTACCCCATTTCAGGGAACGGTGAGAAGGCTGACACATCGTTCGGTGACTATCTCTAATACCATTTGTAACAGCCCAGATCCACAGTTAGCAGATATTATCCTCTTTGGGCTTTCCCTTTCGGGCTTCCCCTCAAGGGTTTAAAACGCGTCAGCTAGGGGAAGATTTCCACACGCTTATAAATGGTGGTTTATTCTCCTCTCCAACCAACGTGGGACATCACACTCAATGAATCTTATAAAATAGTGAGATCTAACATATTGATGATAACTCCATTATCTAATATGAGTCAAGCCTATTCATTCTTAACAAAAATATTTTGAAGCGGTTAGAAATTTTACTTATATCTTAACTAAGTAAATTATATTAGAAATAAAAATAAAATAATGTAGCATGCGTTACATATTTATTTATATGTACATATATGAATTCATATAGTATTTATTTATTTTATTAATTTTTAAAATTTTTAAAATTTTTACCAAGTATTGCGTTTGGTAGAAAAACGAAGATCTTGTTTTTATATCTAAAAGGATCTTGTAGCTCAATCCGAAGAGGGCCCACGACTTCGCACTTTTGCCCCTTTTCTCTTCTGGAGTCTATGATTTCAGAGAAATCCATGAATTAAGCCTTACCCCTTCTTCATCTTTCTCTTTCCTCCCGATTCCGTTATTGCGCTATTGATTCTCCTCTTTCATCGTTGTTCTTACTCCGTTGATGTTCTTCCCCTCTCTCTCTTTGTTTTTCAACGATTCATATCCTTCTGCCGTTGTATCCATCAATTTCCGTCTGAAGTTCGAGCTTAATTGGATCGGATTTGAATTCCTGGTAAGTTGTTCTTGATACTGAAACAGACTTCTATTTTGTCCATTGGATTGTTTGTATTTTGGACTACGAAAGTTCGAGTCAAGAAATTTTTAAGATTATGAACTGGTTTTCTGGGGTTTGTAGATTTCTGAGCTGATTTCAGGTGGATAGCTTCTGGTTATTAATGAAATTGGGTTATTGTATAGATTTTATCGACTTATGAGGTTAGTCTTAAGCTTCTTGAGGGGCTAATTTGATATGAGACTGAAATGAGTGGGAAAACATATCTCTGTAATCGTACTTTGCGTTGAATTTGAGCGAAGAACAGATGAAGAGAGGAAGGGATGATGAGAAGAGAATGGAACCTATGTTCCCTAGGCTCCATATTAATGATACCGATAAAGGATGTCCAAGAGCGCCTCCAAGGAATAAGATGGCCCTGTATGAACAGTTCACTGTACCATTAAAACGTTCCAGTCCCGGGGTTTTGCCTCTCCCCACAAACATCTCCAGAAAGCCACTCATCGCACCATCCTCAAGCCAGGTAGATATGAGTTTCTGTTTGATATATTTGAAATTTGACTTTTCAGGGTAGTTCAGCTTTTAATCTGAGCTTATGTTCTTATGTTTAATAACGAGCTAGTCGATTCCTGAGAGTATGATTGTTAAAAAAAATTTCAGGGTAGAGGCACTGATGGAAATCTGCGCCTGCCATTAAACTCGTCTTCCCCGACTCCTCCTAATCAGGTTGGAAATTCACATGCTCACCCATCTAGTGAAGTAAATGTGAATCCTCCATCGGTACAGCTTGAGCGGAGGCAGCAGACAGCAGAAGTAGAAGATGAAGACGATTTTACGGTTCCAGTATACAACCAATCAGAGATGGGTAAAAATAGAGTTCAAAATAGTGACCATAAGGAACAATTGTCTTTTCCTGGATCAAAACATTCTGATTGTTCTACAGTTTTGCAATCATCCTCTGTTGCCCAATCAAGTCGAGAAGTAACAACTAGGAAGACAGTGAATGACAAACGTAGGGACCGTTCTGCGAAGTCCACGACAAATTTATTGGATAGAGAGGGTACTGATGGACTTCAGAAGGAAACTAATGTATCTGAAGATCAAGAATTTCAAGATAAATCGAACATTAGTGTTGACAAATTGCAAGATAGTGATGTTCAATTACAGAGACATTCTAGTTCCAGCATTCAATTGGATGAGAGCGGACTTGTTGAGGACGTTATTGAGCCTACAAGATTTCGAGTGGTAGACAGTGTTCCCTGCACAAGAGTGGACTCCCATTCCTTGGAAAAGAATGAGAACTTGAACATGCCTGTTGACAACGTCAAGAATCGTGTAGATAGGACTAATAGTTCCGTGCACGTGGGGAATGCAGACAAAAGTGACATTGTCTCTGAGAATTCAATGGTCGACTCAATTTCTGGCTCGGATATCTGTCCAGATGATGTTGTAGGGCTAATAGGTCAAAAACGCTTCTGGAAAGCCAGAAGAGCAATTATTAAGTAAGTTTTCGGCTAAATAGCTCTCTTTTCTGTTTCCGTGGGGCGATATGATTCTAAAGTGCCATGCTTTTTTCTTATAAATGGTATCAAAATTGAATGCTATCTGTGTCTGTGGCGATAAAAATTCAAGAATTTAGATAATATGCATTTCATGTACTAGCAATTCCTTTTCAATGTTCTAATCCCTTGTGAATTTTTTCTCTCACGTCGTTCGTTCGTTTAATTCTTTGTTCAAGAAATAATGTTCGACGTATAGAGGTAGATATTTTTGAATGACGAATCACTTATGCTTTAGAGAAGGTAAGAACTCATAATCTCAGGTACCCATTTAAGTGAATCTTTGTAGCCCTTAATAATATTTTGACATGGCTACTGGATCGTCTTATAGCAGGAACTATGCAATGTGCATACACTTACTTTTTTCCGAGCAACCTCCGAGACAACTGATTATCTGATCATTCATTGTCCATTGGATTCCGCTTTGTGTAAATATATATGACTGTCTCGGTTGGGTACTGCTCGGTCTCCCTTTTCTGTATTCACTTGGAAAGAACTTCCATGGCACTTGGGGGCTGAGACCAGAAATGGAGCTCCGTGTGAAGGATTTCAGGAGCGTTCGTTGGTGGATATTTTGACAGTACAGAACTTCTTTAGATTTAGTATAATCGATTTTATCGGTGAAATTCGTGTTTCTTTAGATCTTTCGCTTTTACTAAAGAGTTCACCACTTAAGAAGAGTGTGTATTTGCTAACATTTCTTGTTATTATCATTGGAATGAGCTAAACCTTGCAAATGTCGGTTCAGCCGATTGCTAAGCTCTGTGACGCCTCGTTATGTAGGCGACTACTTTACCGTGATATGTCTATGACCTTATCCTGTTTTCGTGCTATGAATTGATTATTTCTGTTACGTTCAATATGTAGCGATTTGATTTGTTCTTTCAACTTTTGTTACTCTACAGTCAACAAAGAGTGTTTGATGTTCAAGTGTTCGAATTGCATAGACTTATCAAGGTAAAGTGATCTAATTTCTTCAAATAGCAGCTTTTGTGATCGAATTCGCTCACACTCTCTAAACTTGTCTATGCAAACAGGTCCAACGCTTAATTGCTGGATCACCTCATCTTTTATTTGAAGATGGGATTTTTCTGGACAATTCTCCTCCAAGTCGTCTTCCTACGAAGAAACTTAGCTCAGATTACGCCATCAAATCACACGTCGAGCTTAAGCACAACGATGACCCGAAGAAGCCAAAACACAATGTGGAATGTTCAGCAGAGAACGCTGTTGGGAAGACTTCTCTTTCTCCTGCACCGGTTGCACCGGTCGGTTGTCAGCCTTCAACGAACGGGCCTTACAAAGTAAATCGACAGCCAACGTCTGTTTCCTCTGATAATAAATTAAGCAGTTGGTACCAGCCATCTGCAGCACATCAGTGGCTGGTCCCGGTATTGTCTCCTTCTGAAGGACTCGTATATAAGCCTTACCCTGCGCCCGGATTCATGTATGGAGGATGTGCACCTTATGGTCCAATGACGCCAATCATGAATCCGTCCTACGGATTTCCAGCTTCTGCTCATCATGGAATCGGGGTGCTTCCTAGTACTCCCATGGTTGGTGGTACTTACTTCCACCCTTATGGCATGCCGGTGATGAATCCTGGTATGTCGGGTTTGCCCCTCGATCAAGTTAACTGGTACACGGGAGATCAGAATCAGTTATCGGGAGGTGTGGCTGCTTACTATATGCAGCATCAAACATCATATGATGTTTCAACACAGAGAGACAGAGATGAAAATCAAGAAACTGTTTCACTAACTGCAAAGTCTCAAGCACCAAAAAGCAATGAGCTACAAGCAAGTACTGCAAGTAGTCCTGCTGGAAAACTGCAAGGAAACAAAGCGAATCGAACCGCTGAAAGCCACGACGTGCTTCCACTTTTCCCTATAGCTCAGCCACTTACAGAGGAAGGTCCTCAACCTTCAGACTCCGACCAAATGAAACGGGTGATTCGAGTCGTGCCACACAATCGGAGATCGGCGAACGAATCAGCTGCTCGTATTTTCCAATCGATTCAAAATGAGAGAAAACAGTATGACTCAATTTAGCCAGTTCTTGTCCCCTCCTTTTTGCTCTCTGTTACCTTAATTTTCTTTGAATTGTCTCACTATGTTGCTTTTTTTGTTCATTTTACAAAACCTCAGCACAGTTTAGTTTATTCATATGTGTATATATATATATATCTGGAGATTTACATGTCAATGCACTGGGAAACATGAGTGAGGTATCTATGAATGTTGATTTCAAACCCAGTTGTTCATTTCATGTGTGATTATTAGCCCATTCTTCTATGAATAGTTCATATTATAACGATCGTATTCCAAACACAGACGTTCGGAACTCTATATTAAATAACTTTAATACATAGACTTTCGATACTTATCGACTCTAAAGACTTGTTAACTCTCCGTACTAACCAACTCAAGTCTTCATAACTCAACTTGACGTCTCAAAGAGTCGCTTATCAATTATCATCAGGTACTGGGAGAGTTTTCGACATGTGGGTGTGGTGCATCATCAGGTACCGAGAGAATTTCCGACATGTGGGTGTGGTGCAGTGGGGATTTTGAAAACCACATTTTTGCGATTCTATTTTTATTTCGTAATGAAAAAGGTATTTTTTAAATATTATTGAAAGTTTCAATAAAATTATTTTTAGATAAAATATAAAGTCTAGGGTTCTTATTAATTTAGCCTATAAAACAAGATGGAATTTGAATCTTAGACCGGGTCGGGTCGGGTCGGGGTTTGGTTCATGTACTCATACCGAACCCAGAGCCCATGGTGCGTCTTCCCAAATTCTAAATCCAAAATTCCACTTCCACGCATTGTCGAAGTGAAAGTGTGATTAAGCAAAGCCGCTCAAGAATGGTGAATTTTTTGCTTAAGATCAAAGCGGAGCTCGAGAACCTCACGAATCTTCAGCCCCAAGATGGTTGCGATGATCCCAACTTCCCTTACCTTTTCAAAGTATCCCCTTAATAATCATCCAATGTAGTTTTTTTTTTTTTTTAATCTTTCATTTGATTTCCATTTCTCTGCCGTGGTTTTTCTTGAATCGTTTACTGAATTTGTAAGTCATTCACTTGAACTTGTGGAATTCCCTGTGTACAACCTCCGTAGCTGGAATTTTATTTGTTAGCATGTTCCTCTTCTTCATCCTTCTTTTGGTTTGATATAATATGGTCGTTTCTTCAGTTTTTTCCCTAAAATCTTAACATCTGTGTATCGGAACCGATTCGAAGACATCAAGTATTGTATATTTATGGTTCTTGAGTTTGTTCTTTTTCTCTCTGCTGCTACTGATTGGTTATTATATCATCTTATTTGTGTGATGTGTTCGATTTGAAGGTCAAATGCGGGAGATGCGGAGAGTTGAGCCAGAAAGAAACTTGTGTGACCTTGAATGAAACTATTCCTCTCCAAGCGGGTAAAGGGACTACTAATCTCGTTCAAAAGGTAGTTCTCTTTCAAAGATAGTAATATTTAGAAAGTATGTAAACCAGTTTTTGATATAAAGATGATCGTTCCTTGGTTGATCAGAAAATGGAGGGAAAGAGAAGGAAATTTCTGGCTTCCTAATAACCATTGAATTTAGATTCAAAATCAGTATGCCTCTAATCACTATCAGATGCAGATTCCAAATATGTTTTGTAATTCCACTTTCATATATCCAATGATGTAAACTAGCCATGTTGTAGTGATCTATTCATGTAATTTGAACAATGTTAGTAATACGATCCAGTCCTTCCTGATTATAATACTACATGATTTGTTCTTAACTTTTTAACGCTCAAGGTCACAAATTCTGAGTTAGCTTATACTGCTTCCGTTCCTTATTGTTTTTTTTTTTTTTTTTTTTTTTTTTAATCAAATAAATGTCATTTTCCTCTACTGTTGTGGGTTTGAAGTAACTTATTACCGTGTCTTTGGAAACTTGGGTCAATAATCAAAATGACATGAAGGTATCAGTTTTCAAGTAATATGGAAATTGAAAGTGTTAATATGTTTCCCAGTATCATTTGATGATGAAATTATAACATTCCTCAGCCTTTCCTGTTTTGTGCGAATATCAGTTCTGAAATTATGGACTTGTGGCGATATCATTGTGATATTCAGTTTACTTTCCACTTCTTTCATGGGGATGCTGAAATTATACAAAGAGAGAGATGTATATTTTTCTTTTTTAATGGAACGGCTTGAAAATTGAACTTATCAGTCATCAGGGATGACTGCCTTGTGTTAAACTATGGTTTATTTCGAATATTAGGCTCAATCGTTTCCATTTGCACTTAAATAATTACCTCCAAACTCAACTGCAATATTCATGCACGTTTTCTTATAGTGCAAGTTCTGTGGGAGGGATGGAACTATTACAATGATTCCGGGGCGAGGTCAACCATTGACTCAGGAAACAAGTGAATCAGGGAAGTCATCTCCCTTGATGTTATTTGACTGCAGAGGTTACGAGCCTGTGGGCTTCATATTTGGACCTGGATGGAAAGCAGAATCTGTAAGTTCTCCAATTTACCAACCTTCCAACTCATGTAATAAACAAGATGTATTTGACATGGTCTACCTGTTTCCTCTGGTAAAGGATGTAGTTTTCTGAACTCCATGAACATGCATGCAGATTCACCGCGTTTTAGAGTTGGCATATGAGAGTAGAATATCCTTCCTCTTTAGTATTTTGTTTTTGCTTTTTTTTTTCTTTTTTCGGTGTAATATTTTATAAAGTNCTTAATATTGCTCATTATAGATGTCTTTTTTTTAGCTTTGTGTTCCTGATATAGCTCATTATAGATGTCTGTGACTGTATCCTTGATTTGATAAAATAATTTGTTTTTACTGATGAGTGTCGAACGAAGGGTGTACTTTGTTTGATGACTTCAGAGAAGGAGGGCTGTTTGAGGGCTTCATAGGCCTCAGGGGAGGCTCTATAGTGTACTTTGTTCGAGAGTAAAATTGTTGAGGATTGTTGGGAAGGAGTCTCACATTGGCTAATTTTGGGAATGATCATGGATTTATAAGGAATACGTCTCCATTGGCATGAGGTCTTTTGAGAAAACCAAAAACAAAGCCATGAGAGCTTATGCTCAAACTAGACAATATCATACCATTGTGGAGATTCGTGATTCCTAATGTCCAATGAGTGTCATTCTTGATTGAGATTACATCGAGCATTAATATTTCTGAAATAGAGGCGTGAAAATTTAGCACAATGAGATTGAAAACAACGAAGAACATGACTTGATACACTAACCCTTTTATTATAATCATGCTGTCTAACATTTTTTCCCCCAACTCACTAACTATGAACAATGATATTGTCCATGTTCTTGCGGCTTTATTATGCATAAAAGTTTGAAAGCAGCTGCCTTCTTTTGCACAGATAGAAGGGACTAAGTTCGAGGACATTGACTTGTCTGGAGGTGAGTATGCAGAGTACGATGAGAAGGGAGAATGCCCTGTCATGATTTCCAATCTAGAGGCCACATTTGAGTCGGTAAAGTAGGAGGTAATCCTCACCTTAGATCTCTGGATGTAAAAAATTGAGCATTTTGATGCTGCTATTGATATCACCCGCTCTTACTTTGATGCATCACTTCACAAAAATAAGTACGAAGTTTGAGGAGTTTGAATGAATGAATGATATCATTATGCAAGATTGTTCATCATGTTTTAAACACAAATCTATGGTATGATCCAAGTGATGGATATTTTCATAACACTATATGTTTTTAGTTATTATTTAGTTCTTTTTAATTAAATTATTGTCGGCCAAATACAATATACAAGTGGGACTTGCACTATGAGCAAGCTGTGCGAAAAAACCGCTGATTTTGGTCGGTTTCGCAACAATTTGGGCGAAATGGGGTTCTATCGGGAAATCAGCGATTTTTTAGTTCCATGACCAAAATTTATAATTGATCGATTATTCTTATTCTTAGATTAATTATCCTACATATTTAAAAACAAAAACCAATAAATGTTTTTAATCAATCATATATGATTTTATCAATTATTTTTTAAAAATAAAAAAGATTTACTTTTATCTCACTCAATATCTGTTTTTTCTACTCCATTCAATATTGTTTTCTATTATTAATTTTGTGTCAAACATGATTTTACTTAAATTAGTGAGTTTTTTTAGTTTTTTTTTTCTTTTTGAAATTAGTTAGTGAATTAACAAAAATTGAATATAGGGTATAAATTGCAATTTTTTTTCTATTTTATAATTATTTAGTCTTTTTCATTTTGTGCTTATTTTTATTTAGTTTTATTGTAACAAAACATTTTAATTCTTTAACTAAATTTTAAAATTATAAATTTTGAAACTTAATCCATTTCTTTTAAAACATAACAAAATTAAAAAATAAAATACTAATAAGTTAAATAAGGTTTATTTTTTTAATGGATTTTTAATTTTAAAGTGTTTATAAAATATATTTTAAATAATAAACAAAATTTAAGAGCATTTTAATAATTTAGACGAAAAATAATCTTCATTTTTATATGCCCTAAGATCACAAGGAAGTTTCTGGAACCATAATTTAAATATAAAAAAAAAAAAAAAAAAAAAAAAAANAATCACCCTCATCTGTCATCTCTTAACAACACAGCCCTGTCTCTGTATCACGGGCCCCACACTCCTAACTGCCTTCCTCCATTGCTGCACCCTGTGGTCCCCACCCACATTAATTTCCCCCTTTTTTTATTTATTTCGCTGTTTCAGTCAGTGGCTTTCCGCATCTTTCTTACTCCTTTCCTTTTTATTTAGCGTTGTTTTTCACGCTCTAATCTAGACCGTCCGATTCCATCACAGCTGTTCAATGCTCGTTCGTGTGAGCCACGCGTCATTGTAGCCTCTGGATCGAGGCTAAGAATGTCCCACTTTACAACGGACCAACGAACGTTATACAGGAAACGACGCCGTTTTCAATGTGAAAAAAGGAAAATTTAAATCCTTATCTTACCAATTAACTTTTTGAAAATATTTATTTTATTTTAATTTTTAATATAGTTCAACAATTATGATCAATATTATTCACATATAATAATATAATAGTTTTGTTAATTTAAAATTTAAAATTTAAAAAAGTGTTAAAAAGTACTCATAATATTTAAATTAATTGAATTATTAGTTTGTTATCAAAATTGACTATTTTAATTTTTATCTATTTTTAAAAAAATTTAAATTTGTATTTTTTTTTTAAATTTTATTTCTTTTTCCATTTCTTTTTCGGAATAAATTTGTTTGTATTCGGTACTATAAAAAGGCTTTGCGGCAATTCATTTCTCATTTCCAACCAAAGAGGCCTTCTCTCGGTCTCTCATCTTTCAATCCATCTCTTCCTCTCGCCGGAGCCTCAATAAACAAATATCTGAAACAATGGCCACCGTCTCCAAAGCTTATCTTATGGCTCTCATTGCCGTCATCATCGCCGTTGCTTCCGTCGCAGCTCAGGAGGCTCCGGCGCCCAGCCCTGCCTCCCCTGCTTCCTCGATTGCTCCGTCGTTCGTCTCCGCTTGCATCGCCTTCTTCGTCGCTCTCGTCCTTGGATCTACTCTCAGGATCTGAGGTACTGGCGTCTCACGATCTGGTTATTGGTTTTGCCATGATTCGATATATTTGTGCTCTGCTTTCCTTTTTTTCTTTTTCGAAGTAACCTTGGGGATTTGTTTTAGGCGTTTTCGTTGGATTTTAATTCCTACGCGTCTGGTACAGAGGACCTCTTTTGTTACACATTCTTATATACAGAATGCAGGTTGTGATGGTTTGATGATGATTTGTGCTGTATTTTGTTGTTATGATTAGTAAATAAATTGTTTCGTTCCTTTGTATCTCTTCTTCTTGCCGCACCTCTTTTGTAATCCATGAAAACTCACCTATTATCGTTCGAATTTCAAATTGCAAAAAATAACCTCAAGATTATTCGCGATCTTCCGTTTTAACACCTTTAAGCTTAACCAAAACAACCTGCAACTTGAACATGGAACTCCAAGTTATGTTAGCGTTTGGATCTCACCTGTAGTGGTTTATTTTTTATATTTTATTTTTATATTCCACATTGGAGCGTGGCATCAGAAACTCAGATGAAAAAACCGTAGGAAAACATTCAATATCGAATTTGGCAAATATTCAATTATGCAGTTCAAAGATTTGAAGGCATTTATTTATGATTTTCGCCGCAACATAACCTAAACGAATATAATGGAATATATGATGAATTTGTAAGAACACTGAAAATTCTTCTAAAGCAACCTTCGTGATTTTAAAGTCAAACTTACATTCATTTTGAGTTCCTCTTTTATTTTTCATTTTTTAAAATCCATCTTGTTCTTGATTTCTACTTTGATCGACAAAAAAAAAAAAAAAAAAAAAAAAAAAAAAAAAAAAAAAAAAAAAAAAAAAAAAAAAAAANCAGGAACTTGAAATGAGATAGGCTTTTAGTGTGCTACATCAATTTTTTGTTAGACCTATCAAATATTACTTAAACATAGTGTAATTGACAAAAAAAAAAAAAAAAAAAAAAAAAAAAAAAAAAAAAAAAAAAAAAAAAAAAAAAAAAANGGTGTATATTATATATATATATACACACATGAGTTAAATGTAATTAATGTTATATAAATAATTTGATCTATAGTTAGCTTTTTTCGTTGAAGAATTTATTCACTATTATCATTTATTTCATATAATTTATTAAATACGTAAGGTATTATTTTTTCAACTAAATTATTATAAATTTAAAGCATCACCTTAATTTTTTTTAATAAATTATAAAATTGAATTGAATTTTTATAATTTTCTTGAGAATAATTTTCAGTATAACTATTACTAGAGACTAATACGCAAAAATAAAAATTAAATTCAAACTTTATTACTAAATTTGTAATTTATTATCACTTTTTTTTTTCTAAATTGTCATTTACAAGAAAGTAAATATATAAATATTAGAAAAAAAGTACAGAAAAAGGAACGGTGTCCGTCAAATTGCCAAAAATAAAATAATAAAAAAGCTGCCTAAATGCATCCAGCTGTCCACTCCTAAAATGCTTTTTAAACTTTAAAAATAATAAATTCCTAATATTTTAAAACTATTTTTATTGTAAATAAAGTTAAATAGTAAAAAAAAAAAAAAAAAAAAAAAAAAAAAAAAAAAAAAAAAAAAAAAAAAAAAAAAAAAAAAAAANCGAATCTGTCTCCATTTTCACTATTGCTTTAAGCCCTCTTCGTCTCTGCATCCAAATAAAAATAAATAAATAAATAATGATCGGAGGATGAAAGTAATCATGGATTTATAAACAAAGAATACTCTCTCCATTGATATAAAGCCTTTTGGAGAATTTCAAAACAAAGTCATGAGAGCTTATGTTCAAAGTGGACAATATCATACCATTGTAGAGAGTTGTGTTCGTCTAACATAGTACCAGAGTCATGCCCTAAATTTAGTCGTGTCAATAAATTGGTAAATCTTCAAATGTCGAACAAATGACTCCAGTCAATAAATTGGTAAATCTTCAAATGTCGAACAAATGACTCCAAACGAAAAAAGAGTCGAGCCTCTTCAAAGGCATAGTAAAAAATGACTAAGACAAAGAGTCGAGCCTCAATTAAGGTGTGACATACTTTGTTCGAGGGTATGTGTTGGATGATGAAAAACCCACCTCAACTAATGTATGGAATAATAATGAGTTTATAAACAAAAGAATACTCTTGAAAAGCCCAAAACAATAGGAGCTTATACTCAAAATAGACAATATCGTACCATTTACTGTCTAACCATAATAATATATATATATATATATATATATATATTTTTATTTATTTAATTTCATATTATTCTTTTTTTTTTTTTTTAAAGTAAAGAAATAATTACCTTTTTAGACATCTTCTTTTCCCTGACTTCGTATCTGTCCAGCGTTAGATCACACAGCCACGTCCCTGGGCTCACCAGCTGCCTCCATTTTTTTATACAAATATATATCAACTCATTAAATAATACCCTCCAACTTCATATTTATTACACAACTACCCTTCCCTTACTACTACTTTAAAGCTCCAATCAAAGCTCTCCACGTGTCACACCCATTCCATTGCCACTCAAAATTATAATTAATTTCAATTATTTACTTATTACCGTCAATAATAATAAATAATATTAATAATAATATTAAAATTAAAAGGAAAGTAAGAACCTGGGGCGGGTTAGGTCTGTGCTTACATTGATGGTGCGTTGAATAATTTTGGGGCGTTTTTTAGGTCTGAGAGGCGGCTTACACCCTTTGATCGCCATGAAATCTTCTTCCTTCTCTTTGTTCGTTAAGGCTATTACGAACTCCGGCAGCCACACTCCCCCTTCTCCGCCGCCGGACGATGACCCTTCTTTCTCTCTTTCTGATTCACTTCCCCGGCTTTTATGGTGGTTGCCGTGATTACACGCCGCTCTCTTCTCCGGCGAGCTTATTGATCTGCCGCCGCCGTTGGTATTCCCTCTCATCGCATCCGGAATATCGGAGTTTCTGAATCCAATTTTTAAAAATATATATAAATATAAAACAAATCTCATTAAAAAAACAAAGAGGGTGAAATTACGGAATTGACCTTGGGGGATTGAATTGGATAGGACTTTTAAGTGAGTGATGCAGCTTCTAGGCCTTGGCTCCTTTTGAAGGAGAGAACTGTCTTTTCCAATGGCAACTCTCCCGGGACCTCTCAGCCATTGGATCTCGAATTTTCTAGGCTATGCGTCCATTGGATGATAGCCAGATCTGCCATCGGTGATCCGACGGCTGTTGTTGATTGTTCTATATCTAGAAGGACACGTGCATGAACGGAGGCGTGTCCTAATCAATGAGGCTAAATTACATAAATTTTTAAAAAGGTTTCACAAATGACAAATTTAATTTAACAACACAAAATATGATAATTATTATTATTATTATTATTTAAACAAAAAGTTAAAAAGTTCAATAAATTAATGAATGAGAAATCGGTTGTTCTTGGGGATTCAAATATCCATTTACGAATCATATGGTTGTTCATTATAATCTTGTCTTGATCGGTTCTAATGACACGTCAGTTCACTCAAATTATAGGTTTGTGAACTAGTATGCTTATAACGGGGACGAGCGAAACATCCCTTGCCCTAACCTAGGCTTTCTTACACAACGTAATAAGTATTGTTTGATCCAAGGATTCCTTACGAAAGAAAAGGTCGACCCTTCCCTAAAGCAAATCTACGAGAAGGAATTAGGAAATAGAAGAGTGACGAGGGATTGGATCTAAAAGCGAGATCTTGTTATCAGAGGAGATAGGGGAAGTTGAGGTACTCCCAAATTTCAAAGTATAGATGACAATACCCTAAACAACAGTAAGAGTAATCCAATATAATATTTAGATACCTATTGATCGTGGATGGAACTTAATGGTGCTTTTAGGTATGATTCTGTGTGAGTATTTTCTTTTTAATTTGACAAGTTCAACACGAGAATGAATCAGAAAGTTGAAGGCAAACTCAATTCATGACTTGGCTGTTGGGAGGAAGAGATCAGTGTAAATTTCAAATGCCCTTGTTGACAATCAACAAGAGACCGAAAGGGAGTTTGTGGGTTATATTACACAGTTCAATGATGAAGCTCTTTGGATCCAAGGATACGCTAATGGAACAGCACTCATTATCATAACGGTTGAATGATGAAAGTCCCACATCGGCTAATTTAGGGAATGATCTGGGTTTATAAGTGAGGAATACTATCTCTATTAGTTTGAGGCCTTGCCTTTTGGGGTTTTGGGGAAACTCAAAGCAAAGCCACGAGAGCTTATGCTCAAAAGGCAAAGCCATGAGAACTTATGCTCAAAGATGACAATATCATAGAGAGTCATGTTCATCTAACCTAGTATTAGAGACATGTAAAATAGAATCCTCAAATGTCGAACAAAGGACTCCAAAAGAAAAGGAGCCGGCACTAAGACTCCAACGGCACTAAGACTCCAAAAGAAAAAGAAATCGAGCCTCGATTAAGGGAAAGCGTACTTTGTTGGAGGGGAGCTTTGGATGATGAAAGTCCCACCTCGGCTAATTTAGGAAATGATTATGGGTTTAAGTGAGAAATACTCTCTCCATTGGTTTGAGGCCTTTTGGGAGAGCCAGAGGCCTTTTGGGAGAGCCCAAAGCAAAGCCATGAGAGTTAAGCAAAGCCATGAGAGTTTATGTCTAAAGCGGACAATGCGGACAATATCAGTTTATGTCTAGAGCGGACAATATCATACTATTGCGGAGAGTCATGTTCATCTAACAACTAGATTGTGAGAAAAAAGACTCCTTGAATTCATAGGTAAGAAAGAACGTACCACTTATATTGAGTTCATAACAGAAATGATTGAAGTGAAACAAAGCAACGAGTATTCACAACCAATAGAAGAAAACTCAAAGAGTCGCACACATATTCCCGACCAGTGGCCGAGATAAGGCCAACCTCGAGTTGAAATCTTCATTTCTTATAAACAGATGCAATACAGCAATAACCCTTCTTATATGCCTTTGTTCCTTTTTCTTACATGATGCCTTGTGGTTGTATTTACAAATAACCATTCTGGATCCATTTTGAATACATTTTATATAAACAATGGTGACAGAAGCGTACTTCCAAATCAGATAAGTGGGGCTTGGTTTCATCATCATCAAGCAGTGAAGCCCTTGTGCAGAGAACTCCATGGACCCGAGGGGACGCTTACGCAAGCTTGCGCCGAAGCCTCCGCCATCTGCTCCTTGCTGATCCCAGCATTGCAGAAGTTTGCGAAGGACCTCATGTGTTTCATTCCGTATTGGGAGAGGGATCCACAGCGTGCCTCAAAGCTCCTGACCTGTATGTTTCACATCACTTCAGGATTACACAACTTACAATGAATAAAAACACAAGTAAAGATCATTGATGCGTAATCTCTTCGTTACGAGCCATCAAGAAAGAAAGAGGAAATAAGCGAATCCGTTTATATCGACTTTGTACCATATCCTTAAGACAGTCCCAGTCGTTGACAAGGGGTTGTCCGGTGGGTCGGATGGCATTGAGCACCTCAGGACCTTTTTCAATTCCAAATAACACCTTTCCAATTAGCTTCACACTGTTGTCGATATGAACTCTGTGGGACATTGCCTCCACAAACTTCTTCTGAGCTTCAACTTTCTTGGTGGTGCCTTCAGGAGCTTTGCGAAACTAAAATCAATAACAGGCATGGCGGAGGGATTGTTAGATGGTGTCGAAACAAACATTGCGAGCAAGGAAAAGCCTAATATTAACCAGTAAAGTACAACAATGGCTATATTAGAAATGTGACAAAGTGGTGTAGCAATTAAATTTCCATTGAAGTCTCCAGATTTGAACTTGTAACAGATAGCAAATAGCAAACACCATCTGAACTGTGCACTTATCACAATTTAAACTTAAGGAAATAAGAATTTGGTAATCCTCAGAATATCTCGTTTTTTACAGTCTACCAAATAGTGTTCAAATATTATCAATTCTAAAATGGAAAAAGAAGAAACTAACCCTTTCCCAAAAGTGGACAAGATCAGCGTCACGCTGATTGGTAACTTTTGCTGTTGGCCTCAAAGAGTTCTCCTCGACAAAAGTATTGTTCTCATTAGCAGGATCAGTACCCAGATATGAGGACAAAGCGTCCTTGCCGAGCGTTAGATCACCATATTGCATGACATGAGAACCATAAGCATAATTGGCATTTAGCGTCTTTTTCTTCACCTGAAGAAACCAGCAGTTATTTCAGGTTCTTTCTAATGCCGAGCATAAATGGAAAATTTTGTGTTTTGATCAACATACAATGAAAGTATCCTTTCGCCTTAATTGTATAATTTTTGCATTTTCTAAGGATGAAATGTTCAAGAAGCAAAATTTTCATTTTTAAGAACCGTCAGAATTAAATTTAAACTCATAGGAGTTTAACTTCTCCTAAAACAGTAATCCATGGGTTCTTACCAGTTCATATTGTTGGCGTAAAGTTTCCGTCTTCAAATTGTGATTATCACTGTTTACAGACAAAAGTAAAAACCATGAGGTTCTGGATAAATTAATATTTGAATTCATAACTGAATCATGTAGAAAATAAATTAATCATCAAAGTAACCATAATCTCATAGTCCCAGCTTTTGGATCTAAGAATTTAACGATATTCATTCTTCAGCTAGGCTGAATGAATGCTAGAGGCCAAAAGTATGATGGGTGCAGTACTCGACCGATGAGTACAGAGAAGTGAGAACAAATGCCCAAAACTGAAGTTGCACGACAAAAAGAATATTACCAATCGATATTGATATCATTTTTTTAGTCTAAAGTTAAAAGAATTGAGAACAGAGTATACTACAACAATAGAGGCAAGTTTATTATTTATCTTTTACCTGTCTTCCATCCAAGCAACACTGTACAAGTCACCCAAGCAAGTATCATACTCGGGTGGAGGACTAGGATAATCCCCTGGACAGTAAGTACCCCAACTGCTCTCATAAGCATTTGATGCGGTGGTTGTATAAATATTCAAACCTTTGGGAAGAAGGCCTTCAAAGATACTTCCCGATTCACAAGCTTCAAGATAGAATACCTACAATATTAAGTATAGTCCCATTACATAATGACATTCTAAGAATAGCTGCAGTCTCAAGCGATGAACAGTTCAATAATTTACCAGACTTTTGTAGGATCCAGAAGCATGCTTCTTCTTTAAAACGTCATTAAGATCATCAGCATACATATAGGGATAAGTAGGCATCCCTGGGAAAAATGTATCACAGAGATGAGAAATTTCTATCCATTATCAAGTAATAAAACTAGTTATTTTGAAGATGAGGAATTTATCATGAATAATGACCTTTTATCATTTCTTTTACAATAATAATGACAAAGTGAATTAATTACAACAAATATAAAAAATCCGAGCACAAATTTCATTTTCTACGTTGCAAAGGATCAAATTTTTTTCCCTCCATGTGTGTGATATGCAAAAAAGAAACAGCACTTCCTAGATGAAGTGAGATGTGCTATCACCTCAAATCAAAGCATGCAAAAGCTTGAATGTAGGCTCCCTGCCTCTATAATGAAATATAGAGAAGTAAACCAATCATTCTATTGCTTACAGACAAATCAAGCATATCAAACAACAAATGTATCCAAAAAAAATGATTGCCGGATAAACATGATAGGTCATTACATGGTATGCGAGCTACATAGAAGTAAGCTACTCACCAAGAACACCAGGGCCACCATGATCACTGTAGTATATGAAAATATGATCATTAGGACCACTGTCAACAACCTTCCCACTACCCCCCGTAAGAGCAGTTCTGTTTCCAAGAATGACAGCAAAAAAGTTGTTCACGTTAACATCCTCACCAGTGTAATCCTGCAGTGAACAAAATCTTAGGTACATAAGAAGCTCTAATCAAATGAATCAGGTGTAAATTTGGAATCTATAAAGCCATAAGAAAACCTTTGGGACTCCATGATAAACATCAGAACCCTGTGGATGGTTGATGATGACCCCAGGTCTTGGGTTCTCTGGATTGAAGGCAATGTCATCGTACATGAAAACAATGATGTTTTCATCTTTTAGCCCATTTTTCCGCAATAGTTGATAAGCATGGCAAATATCAGCCTGGTGGAAAATGTGTTAATCATTGTCTGAATCTTTCCAAGTAATTAAACCATCAACAACATTCACCAAATAAAACAAGGTTGAATGCAAAATAGCAGCAAAATTCTATTATCCCGTTTATACTGATCTTCAATGAAAGAACTGCGAGCTTACTACCAGCAGGGGTACACGGATGTAATCCTTTTCCCCAGTTCCTTCTTTTTTTCTTTCTGGCTTAGAGCATCTAAACTTCATTGGCCCGCGCCCAAAATATACTAAGTTTCTGTTTAACAAATTTATATTAAATCTAAATTATATCACTCCTCATTCTTTTCATTAGTAAGTTCAGTTACTGGTAGCGTTTATAGGTCATCTTATCCACCAGAAGAGTCGCAAATTCCTTAAATGAAAATTTTCTGTTTGGACTTAAACGCTCAGTAACTGGTTCAACATAACAATTCAAAAGAAGGAAAGTTCATTTGAAAACAGCAACAGGCTCGATGAAGTGGTTATCCTGACACCAACATCCAAAATATATATCGCTCACAACTGATAGGAAACGTCAAATGGCAGGGTATTGAAAAAACCATGTTCTTTGAGAATTTCAGCTCTAATTTAACGATTAACACAGAAAGAAACATTGATTAAAAATGGACTTCTGAATACAAAAATCTACGTATCTATATAAGGAAAAGAAAGCCAAAAACAGGAAAAACGAAACAGATAAGAACTGCTACAATAATATTCGAAAAACAAAAAATTCATCAATCCAAAATGTCAACGACGAAAAACAAACACGAAAAGAATCTAGACCTAAGTTTAGAGGGGAAATTATTCGATCTCATGCTAAGAAACATCAAAGAAAAAACTGATTACAAGCTTCGAGCTTAAAAATCAAAGAAGTTATTAAAAAAAACAAAAATCAGACAAGGATCGGCAACAGAGATAGCACAGTGGACATTTGGGGAAAAAAAAGTATGAAATAGGAAGAAGAAAACGCCAATCAACAACAAATGTCAACATCTAAACAAACACAAAACGCAACACAAATTTGTACTCTCAAAGAAAGAAAAACAATCCAAATTAATGAAGCTTATCAATGTAACAAAAATAACCTGATGCCGGTAGTTCCAGTATCCATTCGAACCGGCGATCAAAACGGCCCATCTCGTTCCCACGGAGTCCTCATCGCTAGCATCGGAGGCTCCTCCGCGAAAAAAATTCAAGGCCTCGGACGGCAACCTCAGAAAATCTCCAGGAAGATCCCGGCCACCGGAAGCCAAGCCGATTACGGCGAGGGAAAAGAAAAGGAGCAAAGCTCCGGTGGAGATGTTAGCCATGATTTGCGGAAAACTTGGGCTATACGCTTGGTATGAATGATGATCACAAAAATTTCTTTATAAACAAATATATAAACAAATGAACGTAATGACGTAGCGAAATATGAGGGGTATAAATGTAAATTCGCTAGTGCCTTATGGAGAAATGACTTAACTGCCCCTGATGAGCTCACGTAACGTCGAATAATAACCGCACACGTGTATAGATAATTCCGGAGGTCATTTTCGGAAGGTTTCAAGTTGACAGGGTGGGCCCCACCTTCGGTATGGACGAATAGGCAAAGATTCCTTCGAGGATTATGGAATCCAATTATCTGTCTATGATCCTTTGAATCTTCAAAGATATTTATATTAAAAAAAAAAAAAATTATATTGTTAAAAATTAAAATTAAATTAAATTAATAAAAATATCATCCAAATTTTATTTTATATATATTTTTTTTTTGTATTAAAATAAATATTTATCATCAACACCATTTATTAATAAAATAAATATTTAAGAACAGTATGAAATTCGGAACCTTAAATCTTAAAGGGCTCTTGATTCAAGCGTTTATTTATAAATATATAATCAAATAATAGTTTGATCAGTAATTTTATTATATTATTTAATTTTAGATAATTAATTTTATAATAAATTTTAATTAGTTTTATAAATAAAGGATTTTAATAAAATTATATATTTTAATTGTAAATATTTAGCAAAACTTATATTTCAAAAATTAAATGGGGGGTATATTATGGAATTTATACTTATAAATCTTATTCAATTATAATAATTTATTAATAAAAAATAAAAATAATTCAAAAAATAATTATGTATAAAATAATTATTATAGTAAAGTATTAATTATAATTTATAATTAATAATTACAAATTTAAATCAATTAATTATACTTCAACATAAAATACACCTAATAAGTTAAAAAGAGTTATAAAAGAAAAATAATTATTAAAATATTTGATAAGGACGACTCATTTCTCTACCGTTTCACTCGTATTTGTTTAAAAAAAAAAAGTTAATAGGTCGTTTTTTTTTCCTGTTCTTTTATCACTTAGCTTAGGAGCCGTGCAAGATAAATGTCTCATGCATGGTTTATTTTATTTTGTTATTTAATGTGAGATTCCGCATTGGTTGAAGAGGAGAACAAATCATTTGTAAAAATTTCTCTCTACTAGATGCGTTTTAAAATCGTGAGGCTGATAACGATACGTAATGAGTCAAAGTTGACAATATCTACTAACAATAAAATTGAGCTCGTCTTTTTCAAATACGAAAAGTTTGAGATATTTGTGGAGGCTACGAAGATGACATTGATAAAGGATTTTGGATAGACATTATAGGGTGATTGGGGCATTAAATGTCAAAAGAGTTTATTGATTGCACGCAACCTAACCCATTCATTGAGGATTGATACTCATTGGTTGTGCTCTAAGCTCTTTCGTCCTTTACTAAATAAATTATGATATAACTTGTCCATGCACAATCATACGTGTTGTAATGGTATTCAAGAAATTCGATGACCCAAAATATCTAATTCGTACAATTAATTTGGTTATGAACTTATTTGGACGAGATTGGATTGAGTTGAAATAAATGAAAAGATTTCTAGATTGGTTTGGTGTCATGAATCTTCTTACACCTAGATTGGATTGAACACGAACAAACTTTAATTTATAGTTAATTTTAAAATATACATATTTGCTTTATATACCTCCAGTCACCCCTTCTTGCCTCATAAACCTCTGCCTCATAGACCTCCCATTTGCTCCTGGTAAAGCAAAAGCATTCAAGAGCTCTAGAAGAGAAATCTCTAATAGGTCTTTAGCAAAAGCATTCAAGAGCTCTAGAAGAGAAATCTCTAATAGGTCTTATGGGGTTCTCTAGAGTAGTAATGGTGGCTTCAAACTTCCCTGGAACGTGTGACTAGCAGCCTCATAGACCTTAGTCACCCCTTCTTGCCTCATAGACCTCTGCCCCCCTCATAGACCTTAGTCACCCCTTCTTGCCTCATAGACCTCTGCCCCTTCTTGCCTCATAGACCTCAGCAGCCTCATAGACCTCAGTCACCCCTTCTTGCCTCATAGACCTCTGCTCCTGGTAAAGCAAAAGCATTCAAGAGCTCTAGAAGAGAAATCTCTAACAAGTCAGGTCTTTTGGTGTTCTCTAGAGTAGTAATGGTGGCTTCAAACTCAAGTCAGGTCTTTTGGTGTTCTCTAGAGTAGTAATGGTGGCTTCAAACTTCTCTGGAACAGTGTGACTAGCAGCTTTTCAACGACAACAGAACCAAGCAATCTCACCATGCACATGGACCCATCAGTGTTGACATGTACCTTACGACTTAAGACATTTATATTCATCATGATGTTAAGTGGGATTGCGGGATCATTTGCCTAGTTGGTGGGTCCATGTGCATGGGTCGTGGAAAATACTACACATCCAAACTTGAACCAATCGTGAGTTTTTTAAAATATTTATTATTAAAATAATCAACGCTTAAGTAAAGGTAAGGTATCAATGAAAGCCATGCAACTAATATGAATATTAAGTTAGTTACATTTATTACATTTATGTTGGTTAATAGCCCATGAGATAGATCAAGACATTATTTTTATTTTTCTTCACTGCTTCATTGTTTTAAAGATTTTATTATGAACATTTAAATCTATGACATCGTTTACAAACACATTTAATTATGAGCATAATCCTTTTATTAATTAATTATAAATATATGGAAATGTGAATCCAAAAATGTTGGAAAAGACATCTAATTTCTGTTTGAATCAAAGTTTATAGAAATATAAAATATTAGAAACATGAATATAAAAATAATTAACACATTTTAATCCCCAAATCTCAGAATCTCTCCTTTCTAGTAACCCACCAATCACATCTTCTGTACTGTTCTAACAATTAGCGATTCAAAACCGCCTAAGGATTAAATAAGGTTTTATTTTTCATGTGATTTTGTGGGCCGCCAGCTTTGCCAGCACTCCCACCGCCATGGAGTTGGTGTAAGTCACCGGCTCCGTCATGGGTGACACCGTACGCTTGTCTAAGAACTTGTCGTTGCGGTCGGGGCCGCCCAGAATTGCGCCCGTCAGCTCGTTGGGGTTCGGCGTGTCCTTGTTCAGCCAGTTCACGAAACTCATTGGGCAGTTCACTTCTGCGTTGGCTGGCATCACTGGCACCGACGCGCCGCGATGGTGCGCCTGCGTTGGTGGGTTGTTCCCAAACCCTACCATAAACGATCTTCCTAGTGGGTTGTCCCCCAACAAGTAATCCATCTGCAAATTAAATTTTTTTTTAAAATGAATTAAATAAAATTAGTAAAGTCACCCGAACTTATGCTCGTGTAGTCATAATGGAGTAGTTCATGTGTCGAATAAAGAAGTTGGGAGTCTCGAATGTATTTTTATGAATCTCGAAGATGTAGTCTTCCCTCTCGGGCTTCTCTAAAGGTTTTTAAAATACCCGAGAAACTGTCTACTTGAGACTGTCCCTTGGTCAATAGGTCCTACTGGATGAAGGAGCTTGCAAGTAATGGGGAAGATGGGTTGTCAAGAACGTAAAGGAGGTAGGATGGGCAGTTGGTCAGATCTAGTATGGATCGTACATAGACGGTAGTTGAAGTCGGCGGCTCTCTTAGGGTTCCCTCATCGTTAGAATTCTAGCTCTTCCAGGGTGGTATCGTTCCGGATGGATTGGTGCGGTTCCTCACGCCTAGGACACCAAAATACCGAATCATGAACGAAAGAATGTTTCGTTCGTTCTCCTCCCCAACCAATATGGGAACTCACAATTTTGTTCGAGGAAGATAAGTATATCCATTAGTGTCACGAGAACTTATATTAAAAGTGGACAATATCATATCATATCATTATAAAGATTCGCATACCTGTTTCTTAGCAAAGGTCATGAGATGGGCTGGGTCAAACTGCTGGTCACTACATTTAACGTTTTGTTTATAGGCTGCAAGGATATCGCTATAAGCACTAAACACGAACGCCGTACCCGTAACATATTGCGTATTCGCTCCATCTCTCATGTGAACCATTCCACCTATCAAAATCATTTCATTCAATTAACTCAACAATATAATATCATATCATATCATATGAACACAAATTCTCGACATAAATACAAGACCTGGAGACACGTAAATTTGGTGGTACGGGCTGGTCGGAAGATTAGAACAAATATAGCTATCTGCCTGATTTTTGAACGTCTCTAAACCCTTCTCTCCTTCAAAATATAACTAAATAATATGCATTTTAGTATCATTTTAATATCAATTTATGAAAATATATTAAAAACATTATTAAAACCTTCGAAAGAAGAACTTGAGCTCCAACATATTTGAGATCCCAGCTGAATTCAGCTACACTAGCACTAATCGACTCTTCTTGAACATACTTCAAATAAACCGACTTCCTCGTTGCGACGTATAGCCATGTTGCAGCCCACAACAACTCGTCCTGTAATAATGCATAAATTATTCGATGAACCCGACACAATAAAATTCTAATCAAGAGATGGCGAGAATTACATTGTAGCCCGAGTACGAGCAATAGAAAGGGCACTCGCCATCGTAAGTTCCCTTGTGAGCTTTTGCAAATTTATAAAGCTGCAAATAAAAACAAAACGGACGAGTTATATTTGAAATGAAATGACTTTTTAAGTGGTTAAAAGTTTATACCGTTTTAGCTTTGTTGAGAAGAAGACGAGCATATGTTTGATTGGAGCTTCGGAAGACCATGGAAGACGAAGCCATGGCGGCGGAGGTTTCGGCAGCAATTTCTGTACCTGGGGTCTCGGAATTAATTTGCAATACGGTCCTTGGAGTCTTCATATTTTCAGGTCTAACCCAACACTCGTGATCCTTAACTGGGTCTCCGACCTTCACCAATTTATATGATTATGTAAATGATTATAAATAGAGAATTTTCACGCGAAGAGGATGATATTGAGGATTGAATTACCTCGACATATAAACGATCGCGATGAGAAGAGGCCTTGAGGAAATAATCGGTGCCCCATCTGATGGCGGCTTTAAGATTTTCCATTTCGCCGGCGGCTTCCAGCTCCGTTGGGTAAGTCAAAGCTCCCCATGATAGAGTTGTTACCGTGAAAGCCATCGGAAGTCCGTACTTCACGTTGTCTCCGGCGTCGTAATACCCTCCTACTAGGTCTACCTGCAACCACCAAAAATAAACCAATTGAATTGCTTTCTATCGTATATGACTCAAAAACCCGACCAATCTAGATTATCCAACCTAAATCAGCAACCAGCTTGAGTTGAGTTTTTTTTTTTTCTCCGGTTTGGGTTGAGATGAACTTTTGGAAAACTAAAACTCGAGTTGGTTTGCGGGTTATACTTTTTTTGTCGGGTCAACTTGACCACCCAAAATTAAGGTTACGATTGTAAGCACAAAGGCTGTAAGCATGAAGATGTAATAATGTACGTGGGGGAATTTCTCTCTCCACACCAAGTAAATCTTTGTGGGTGTGCTTCCGCTATATCAATTGGGTATCAAACAACAATTGGGTATTATTATTAACGCTATATCAAACAACAACTACAACTCAACCCTACTTTTAAGATTATTAGGAAAATTAAGAATATTTGACGTTTGTAATGACCCAACATGAAAATAGAGAGTTGGGTTGGGTTATGGGTTATGAACTCTATTTTGATTGCTCGGAGTCGTTAACCTAACCATCCCAGGTTGCTCGAGCCACAACCCTATTTGGGTTGCTCGAGCCACAACCCTATTTGGGTTGCTCGAGCCACAACCCTATTTGGGTTGCTCGAGCCACAACCCTATTTGGGTTGCTCGAGCCACAACCCTATTTGGGTTGCTCGAGCCACAACCCTATTTGGGTTGCTCGAGCCACAACCCTATTTGGGTTGCTCGAGCCACAACCCTATTTGGGTGGCTCGAGTCACAACCCTATTTGGGTGGCTCGAGTCACAACCCTATTTGGGTGGCTCGAGTCCTTAACCTAACCATTCTGATTTTTTGTGTAGACCCTTATTGTTAAGGTCGCTAATAAATGATTAGGAAAGAGAATAAGAAAAGAAAAAAAAGGTGAAGAAAGGAATCGAACATTGGCAAGTTTTCCATCGTCGAGGGCAGAGTCGCCTCTCCAAGCGGGGCGGTGATTGGGCGGGAGCTTGCCGGAGCGTTGAGCCTCAAGAAAAATAAGAGATTTGGTGAGGGCATCTTTGTAATTGAACTCGGCGGCATGAACAGCCCCGGGAAAGAATGGTTGAAAGAAAAGAAGGGAACCCACAAGAATGGCCATGGCAGAAAGATTGTGGATGATGGTCCCCATGGCCAAACCAAAAGGGCACTCTCAACTAAATCAAAGAGAGAGGTGTGGGGATGATGGAATGAACAACGCAGGAGGTGAATAAAAGGAGGAACAAATTATGGCTATCATTTGTATTAATGGCGCCAAATCGTTGGGTCGTTAAGTTCGTTGGAAAACAACGCTCAACATGGGATTCTGTTACTTTTTAGCTTAATTTTGGTTGTTTTTTTTTTTTAAGGATGAATTTGAATTCTGGAGNTTTGGGATGAAAGAGAATGATATTTGCTAATATACTCTTCTTATGGAGTGACGGAGCATTAGCTGTGGGACCATGAAACATGTTAAGCCTATCTCGTAATCTAGTCTACTGGATTTATAATCTATAGTTCTGATCTCAACTGTAACGACGACCTTATTTCCTATTATTATAAAGTTGCTACCATTTGCATGACATGACTGATAAGTACGGAAACATTCATTTAAAATATTTCATAAAACGATGTCATGGGATTAAACGTTCACAGTAAAATCTTAAAACAAAACAACGGAAAATAAATAACGTGAACTTAAAATAAATACAAAGAAAAGAATAACATGATACCCTAATCTAATTTAAGGGATCAAAATAAGTTTCATAGTCTTCAGCAGACGCCGCCGTCGTCCGTACATGAGTGTCTTATCTTTACTTGAAATGTAAGAGTAGCACATGACTTGAATATTTTAAGAAATATTCAGTAGTTTCTATAGTTCGATCGCATTAGAGTACCATACGAGGTAAGGATGCTTTGTGGAAGAACACGTTTTTTTTTTTTCTCCGTTTACACTGAATTTGGTTTATTATTTGCATGAAAGAAGGTAAAAGAGAAGAGTTCGTATAATTTGTCGATATCAAAGAAAACTATCTCTCATTAACAAAAGTTGGGTACGAGAAACTCAGCTACAATATTCACTCGAAAGACTCAATATGTACACTTCTATACTGCTTTATGTATGCTCATGATGCTTATGCTAAAATAGCGTGTACTCGCTGCAGGCTACTTCTATAACGATCCTGTTTTTGTATTCTAACAAAGTCACTACTACATATATATGTTAAAAGGCTAATGCATCTATCTAGGCATTACTATGACATCATCATCCGTGCATAAAATATCATATAATACCATGGTATTGAGCTCAACTTTCAATACGGGTAGAATTGAATGTGTAATACTTCTATATACACGTGCACGCACATAGACCCCAAGTGAGCTCGTATACGTGTCATGTAATATATGTGTAATATATATATATATATATTTTAAGTACATTATTTTTGTATTAAAAAAAACAGCTGGGCCCAATTAGGCCCAAATAAAAAACAGCTTGGCCCAATTAGGCCCAAATAAGCCCAAATAATAGTAAGAATAATGAGGAAGTTTCAGAGCAGGGACGTGGGCGATGCGTGGATGCGTAGACTCTTCAACCCCAAATCCAAATTCAAAATGAAACTGGCAACTTAGCTACAAATCAACGCTTTCCAGGATCTTCCCGTCCCCCAATTTTGACTCTTCATCCTTACAATTCAGTTTCAAAAAATATTTATAATCAGGATCGTCGCTAACTCACTCAGTTCTTCGTTCAACACTGCTCAAATTTTTCTGGGGTTTTCGTGGACTTTCGATTTTGGATCACTGTATTTCTGATTTTTGACTTCCATGGACGCGATCGCTTTCTCTGCCGCTCATTCCAATATGAAGCTTCTCGATTCCAACACCCTTAATCCGGATCGCACGGTTTCTACGTAAGTTCTTTAATCCATCGCTTCTGCTGCCCTAAAGATTTCGCTTGTGTTTGAGATTGATGATCGGATTCTTGAGTTGTCTTTTGTTCTTACTTTGGAATCTAGAATTCTGTGAAAATTTTGATCCATGTGAATTTTATACTGATTGTTGGATGAAATTACTACTGTGATGCAATGTTTGTGCGGCTTGAAGTTGTCTGGATTATAATAAGAGTTGATCATTGTGAACTTTTTTGCTTATTGTGTGGAAGATGGCAGCGCAATGGCGTAGATTCTTGAAGACGTTTTTAGGTATTATTATATCAAAGTTAAGAATTCAACGTATGCTTTTTGGTTTTTCAGGTCATTCTCTGTGCCGAAATCTCTTGTGTCTTTCTCTTGTAAATCCTCTGGAAAATTGCAAGTTCGTGATAAGTCTAGAACTCAAGGATTAGTGGTTTCTTGTTCTAGCTCCAATGGTCAGGGGCTACAACTTTCTGGCCCTGTTGAGAAGAGAGGCCGTCTTGGACAAGCATTTTGCTCAGTAGGAACTGTCTCCTATGGTGAATTTGCTTTAGAATCTCACTCTCAGGCAGTAGAAGAGAAGGTTGGAGTTCTGCTCCTGAATCTAGGAGGGCCAGAAACGCTTGATGATGTTCAGCCATTTTTGTACAACCTATTTGCTGATCCGGTATCTTACTTAATCTTGTGTTTCTAGCCTTAATAACATGCCAATTTATATCAGTTCTCAATTCTTTTCATAATACATAGGATATTATTCGGCTCCCGAGGTTGTTCCGTTTTCTCCAAGAGCCATTGGCGAAGTTAATTTCTACTTTTCGTGCTCCGAAAAGCAAAGAAGGGTATGCTTCAATTGGTGGTGGCTCACCTTTGCGTAAAATAACAGATGAACAGGTTGATTGACCTCTCTATTACTTCCCTCTACTATAAAAAACATTCAAATATTTATAATTTGTGAATCCTTGTTCTAGGCACAGGCGCTTAAAATGGCTTTGGAAGAGAAAAACATATCTGCTAATGTCTATGTCGGAATGCGCTATTGGTACCCTTTCACAGAGGAAGCGATTCAGCAAGTATGTTTACATGTTCTTTTTATTCCCTGTGCCTTCTAGTTCGATACTGACCACGTGTATTGTCTTTCTTAATCGTCACTGCATTTAAGTTCATAAAAATTGATGGTACCTTTTGCTGTTTGTGGCAGATTAAGAGGGATGGGATAACAAAACTTGTGGTGCTGCCACTGTATCCACAGTACTCTATTTCGACAACCGGGTCCAGTATTCGTGTTCTCCAGAAGATTTTCAGGTGATGATCTAGTCTAATCCACTGTTGATCTTGTTATTAAAAACTTCTGCTACTGACTTATTGACTATGAGCGTATCAGGGAAGACGCATATCTCTCGACATTGCCTGTTTCGATTATAAAGTCGTGGTATCAACGAGAAGGGTATATTAAGTCGATGGCCGACTTGATTCAGACAGAGCTGAAGAATTTCGTTAATCCTCAGGAGGTATTTGATTTTAGAGAGATGGTTTAGTTTATGCAGCAAATGGCTGTCGTTGTCCGAGTCGATTAGTTCTTAATGAGGGGTCATTTGCATTTGCATCCTTAGGTTATGATTTTCTTTAGTGCACATGGGGTTCCCGTCAGTTATGTTGAGAATGCTGGAGATCCTTACAAAGATGAAATGGAGGAGTGCATCTACCTAATCATGCAAGAGTTGAAGGGCAGAGGGGTTGGAAATGAGCATACTCTTGCTTATCAGGTTAGTAATAGATTTGGAGCCTGGCTTGGTTTCTTATCTTTTTCTTGTTTTCTGGATTTTCATTTTTGTTTATGTATTACATGTTCAGAGCCGCGTTGGACCTGTACAATGGCTAAAGCCATACACTGATGAAGTTCTTGTTGAGCTTGGCCAGAAGGGTATCAAGAGCCTCCTAGCCGTTCCCGTGAGGTATGTTCTGTTCACAAACACATGCAACTCATGTTCTAGGGACCTATAGAGTGAATATTGGTGGGACTGAATCATGTAACAAGTAGAATAAAATGCTCGGTGAAATTCGATCTTTCTCATTTTCGTACATTGTTTTTATGTATTCTTTGTCAACTTAAGCATGTGGCGTGTTATTTATAGTAATTTTACATGTTTTTTTCCTAGCTTTGTGAGTGAGCACATCGAGACTCTTGAGGAGATAGATATGGAGTATAAGCACTTGGCACTTGAATCTGGGATCGAAAACTGGGGGCGTGTGCCCGCTCTCAACTGCAAGTCTTCATTCATTGTGGATCTGGCCGATGCAGTAGTCGAAGCCCTTCCATCTGCTACGGCATTGTCACCCCACGCAGGCTCCGCAGATACAAATGATCGTGGTTCTTTTCGATTTGATCCTATCAGATTGTTATTTGGTTCAATCCTTGCATTCATCTTGTTACTCTCACCCAAAGCGTTTCTAGCGTTTAGGAATAATTTCATTTGACGATACAATGATACAAGACATAGGTAGAATAGGTCAGTGTTGCATGGATTGGATAGGGGAGGGGATCGTTTTAAATTTACTTGAGATAAAAGGCAAAAAATTTCAGCATGGCAATCATAGGTATTACGTTTTGTACTAAATTTGTATTAGGGCAAACACTGACGGATTCAGACACAAATGAAAATAAAGGAGGAATTACGTTTTCTTGCTCATGATTCACATTTCATATTTTAGCTCCACAAAGCAGTTGTATTTCAAGTAGCCTGTAACCATGGTTGACGCAATGGCAACGCGCTAGAGAGAAACGGACAAGCCGAAGGGAGGATAGCAAAGCACCATAAACGTTTTAACCATACCAAAACCGAAACCGAATACAGTAAAGAATTCAGACATTAATGAGGTTTCATAATTCTACCTGGCCTAAAAAAAACTAATCATAGCAACGAAGTTAACTGTTCTCCACAACAGACACCTATAGTGACACATACATGAATCAACTCTTTGGTGATGCTTTTGCAACCCCACTTTGCAGCGCCGACTGAGCAGATGGTGCAGAATCATAGCCCCCACGAGCAGCAGCTCCACCTGCGTTACCATCGGAAGAATATGGAGGCTGAGGGTAACCAGCACCATAAGAAGAGCTATAAGGTGGTGGAGCTTGCCCGTAACCTGGCTGACTTGTTGGAGGAACACCATAAGGTGGTGGCGCAAACCCTGGCTGAGCTGCAGTACCATAACTGGATGGTGGGACACGTTGAGAACCAGAATCTGATTGAGTGTACCCAGACGTTGGAGCCTGAGAACTGGAATATCCAGACGACAATGCAGCAGGTTGCCCATAGCCACTCGGGGTGCTTGGGGACTGAGTGCTCTGACCATATGCAGGAGGATTTGCAGGTTGTTTCTGAGTTTGAGGAGGTCCATAACTAGCCCCATACCCGGTTTGAGCGGCTGGTTGATTTCCATAACCAGTATGAGAAGGTGCAGTCATTCCGTACCCTGACTGATTTGGTGGAGGGTAGCTCCCTGGGTTAGGACTAGGCTGTTGACTTGCACCATAACCTTGCTGGCTCACCGAAGAGGGTTGTGCAGGAGGGACTGTCTGTGATGAATCCCCCTGAGACTCGTACGAATTGATCCCATCTTGGGCTGCATTGGCCACATTACCATAGTTTGGAGCAGAACTATAACCTTGCTGATCATACGTAGGTGGCTGGCTGTAACCAGCCTGAGGTGCATGATAACCACCACCATAGCCATCTTGAGAATAACCCTGTTGATTATAGGTAGAGGCCTGTGGTTGACCATAGCTGTAACCAGAGTTGTCTCCTGTAGCACCAGGAGCTCCAGGTGTTTGCTGTTGCTGCGGGGGCTGTTGATTGTAGTAATCATAACCACTTCCCTGAGTAGCAGGTTGATTTGGCGGAACAGTAGACTGGTCCCAATTGGAAGCATATCCACCAGATGCAGGTTGTGAATAACCTTGATAAGGAGGTTGTTGCATGTTATACTGAGATGAAGGGCCAGAGTATCCACCTTGCTGTCCATAGCCATAACCAGGTTGCTGCATTGAAGGAGCCCCAGGAGGCCCCCAACTTGAAGGGGGTCGAGTTTGATAACCTTGTTGATTATACCCTCCTGACATACCTGAATTTCTCACACGATTCTGAAAGAAAAACATGAAGATAGAAACCAAGGTGAATCTTTCTCTACTATATGTGAGAGAACAATAACCATGCATGGTAAGAATAGGAAAGCACAACATTCATATGCGAAATGGGAAGAAAAATGTCAAATCCGAAATCCCATATATGAAAAGCCATAGTCAGTATATTTTGTAGGGATTAAAGGAGCTTATACTGCATTATGAAGAGTACAAAGCACCAACATACCGTACTGGATGATGAGTTATTGAGTTACTCCAGCAGAAGCTCAACCTCTCCCTATTCGAAGTGAATGGGTGCAAAGAGAACCAGACGACTACAAAAGCTTTTACAGAACAGAATATATGAACTTAATTGCCCCAAAAGGCAAACAAGTTCATAGCAAAGCACAAAAAAAGCAATGTCTTCCCAATAATCAATTTTTTTATAGAAGAATCAACTAGCTGGATATCAAACTAAAACCAACAACCCTATAGAATAGCAAATCTCCAGAGACTAGTAGAAGATAGTGAAGAGAAAAAATGTCTACCGCCCACAGTTTTTTACCACAAAATAATTGAAAAGAAAAATACTTTCGAAAAGGGCTGAGAAGCAACATGGATGATGAGAAGAAACACATTGATAGTATATGCAACGGCCTTGGAAGGAAAATGAACCATTACCTCATGATAAGTAAATAAAAATAGCCCATAAAGATTAAAATAAGAAAATATTTTTCAATAACAAGATAGTTTAGGACAATTTACGTCAAAAAATTAAAAATAATTAATAATCTGATTTGACGCCCTTCCAGAGGTAAATGATTAATGAAGATTAAAAATAAGAGACTATTCTGCAAAAATAGCCAGCAAACCAAGGCTGCAGTCTAAAAAACTTGCTCAAGACTAACCATCAATGGCAAAAACTCAATGAACAATCAGGTAATGTTAAAACTAAAACATACAAGTACCAACAAAAAATCATGAGCAATTTAATACAACAAACAAACACACGTGCCTAGAATTATGGAGCAAATAAGAAAATTACGAGAGAAAATCTAGACAGACTAAAAGATTGAAACCCTCCTATATTTATTTAAACCACTAGAAAAAGAATGTTAGTATGGTAAGTTGACTTTTCAAATTATACTAACGACCTTGAATACCCAACAAGCAAACCTGTAATTTCTCTCCACATTATTAACTTTATATCATTAGAATATGGGATTCAGAACCATACCAGAGCAATGTTGAGATAACACCAACATAAAGGATTCCATGTTGGTGCACTAATGGTCCAATTACCCTAACCCTACAATAGTTCCCAATAACAATATCAGTTGCAGGATACACAATTAATAAGCACATGTGACGGTTGAACAGGCCATAATCCAAACAATATTAACACTTCGATATAAAACCAAGAATAATACCAAATGGGCTGCAGAGATCTTAAATATAGGAGAGATATCATATAACCCTAACAATCTAATAAGTGTAATATTGACTGATAAACTATTGAATATCCAAAGGAGCCAGCACATCACCAATGGGAACCTTTCGGATACCACAATCAGGATATAAAACCAAGAATAATACCAAATGGGCTGCAGACATCTTAAATAGGAGAGATATCATATAACCTTAAAAACCTAATAAGAGTAATATTGACTGATAAACTGAATATCCAAAGGAGCCAGCATATCACCAATGGGAACCTTTCAGATACCACAATCAAGATATAAAACCAAGAATAATACCAAACGGGCTGCAGACATCTTAAATAGGAGAGATATCATATAACCTTAACAACCTAATAAGAGTAATATTGACTGATAAACTGAATATCCAAAGGAGCCAGCATATCACCAATGGGAACCTTTCAGATACCACAATCAAGATATAAAACCAAGAATAATACCAAACGGGCTGCAGACATCTTAAATAGGAGAGATATCATATAACCTTAACAGCCTAATAAGAGTAATATTGACAGATAAACTGAATATCCAACGGAGCAAGCATATCACCAATGGGAAACCTTCAAGTACCAGTCACTCTTAAAAAAACTAACTAGGTGTTCCATCCGTAAAAATAACTTCACCTATTTCCAAACCCCAGGAACCTTAGATCCTCCATATCTGCATCAATGGATATGTAGAATAAACAATTGCAGACATAATAAAAAATCCAGATCGATTATGGATAAAAGACCTAAAAGCTATCTCAAGCTACAAGAGATCCAAAAGTAATAACAGGTTTGTATATTCCAATGCTTCTCATTCCTTGAGTGTAACTACAAACCAGCATTGATACGGTCGATATACAATCCAATCCAAACAGAGCTCACCCCAAAGTTGAAAGTAAGCATAGTGAGGGAACAAACCTCCTTACAGCTCTGCAATAGTTACTGTTTAAGACAATTAAAATAGTAAAACTGCTAGGGGAGACTAACAGCATCAGCAATAAAATGATTTTTCAGATTTGCAACACAGAACATATTCATTATAGTCAAATGAACAACAAATCCAAATGCTGAGTATATAACAGTGTTTGACAAATTTCATAGAAGCTCCAGTTCATTAAGTAGGGTAAACTTTAGAAGGGAAAAGAAGTATTTTTAACGAACGACAAAGAAACCAAATTCTTATTGAGTCCAGCTATCCAACAAGACAACATAGAGACAATGAGAGAAAAAAAACGTATCAACTATTTCCTTCCAGAAAGAAAAACAGAAGCATTGAATTGAAGAATGATTAGTGTACAAAATTATAACAAATAAAAAACGTGACTGTAACAAGAATGTGTCTTAAAAAGAAAGCATTCAATTTACAATAAGGAACACAATCAGAAAACAGAACATTTCATAATCTTCACAAAACAGTGTAATCTAAATGAAGTCAATGAATACCAAATCCCAGCTATATCACAGTAAGAAGCTGAATAAACATGTAAAAGCAACGAAACAATTCAACGTCCATCAACACTGAGTCCTTAATGCTCGCCTTGGTGTTGAGGTGACTAAATACTAAAAGAATTCATAGAAAGAGCTAAAGGAGTTCTAGAATAGTATGGCAACCTTGCATCAACAATTACAAAAATAACCAAATCCAATCAGGAAAAATCATTACAAGCACCTCAAAAATAAAAAATTCACACAAAAACCCATGGAATTAGATTTCAACTATGCATTAGTTCCTACTACCATAAAAGGGCATAACAATCTTAATGGAACCAAAATCTGCAAACGCACCTCACTGGTAACTTCATTAACCAACTGTTTTGCTGACTCAATCTGTTCGCTTGAACCATCAATCTGTAAGGTTCTTTCTGTAGACGTATCCCCAGGGGGTAAGTGCAAAGGTATCACCTGTGAAAATGAAGAATACAAAATCCCATGTTATCCAAATTAAATACAATAATTAATGTTATGTAAAGAAAAAGTGAAAACAAGTTACAAAATTGAAATTAAAGAAAATGGTAGGAAAGGGGGGACTTCCAAGACACATGAAAAATGTATATACATATATGTAAACAAACCTGAATACGAGCTCCAGTCCTGGCTTGCATACTTTTGATTGTTTCACCACCTTTACCAATAACCAAGCCAACCTAGAAAATTAAAATCATAACAATCATAAGTATCACCAATAAATAAATAAAAAATTTAAAAAAATGTTCTCATAGTAGATGACAGAACTTGGGAAATTCCAAAAAAATATTTAAAGAACCTTATTATTGGGAATTTTCATAACAAACTGCTCAGATCCCGATGAACCAGTCAATCTTTGAGATACTATGCCAGAACCTCCAGATTCAGCCTGAATCAAATGTTAAATTTTTAGACAAACAAATTTTCAAGCCAAGTTAAATGCCTTACCCTTCCAACAGCGTCAATTCAATCAGATTTTGTATGCAATTTATAAAGAAAATATTGCCAATAATATTATGTTGGCAGTGGAAAAATTGGTAAGGCCTTTCCAAACAAATCCATTGCTACACGGCATGTCAATGTTTTTACGTGGTGAGACAACACATAGTAGTTGACAAAGCAATTTGATCAGGAGTACACATGCAGTTTGAAAACTAAAACAAACCTCGGAAAGAACATCATTAATCAACTGCTCGGCCTTAGCAATTTGATCAGGAGTACCCATTAGATCAACCGTCCGGGTAGCAGAATTGGGATCTGCATCCATGTCACGAGTAACTTGTATTTTTGCCCCAGACTGGAGCTGAAGGTACTTGATGGTCTCACCACCTTTACCAATAATTACACCCACTCTACCATTTGGAATGTCGATTTTCTTGCTTGTCCCTTGAAACCCATAGGAAACAGGTGTTGCTGAAGGAGCTGAATTAGACATGTGAGACTTCAAGTCTGCATCCACGCAGATGAATGTCACAAATAGGCATCCAATCATTCAAACAATACTTATTTTTAAAATACATTAAAAAAAATAGATAAATAAAAGCATTCAACAACAATTCTCTCGAAACATGGGTAGAAGACAGTGGAAAATAAATCAACTACGACATCTATAGGCATCCATAGGACTGACAGAAACCTTTCTCTATACCACTAATACTGACATCCTGAAACGTTTAATCACCCATGTCCCCGTTAATACTGAAATTTAAAACATAGCTCACAGAGATGTGCCACAAAAATGCAATAAAAAGTGCAAACTACTTCACTATAATAAAAAAATTAAAAATAAGGCAATACATGGTCGACATGCATACAGAAACATGAAAGATGCAAGAAAGAGACAGCAAGATTATAGTCACCTGAGCCAGAACTAAAACCCTTTTCGTATGAATCAAACCCGCCGCCATTCTCAACCCTTGGGCGCTTGGCATCAGCCCCAACGCCAGGTCCAGCGCCGGCCCCGACGCCACCGCTGGAGATAATCAACCGAGAGGCAATTTCCTGAGCACGCTGCTTAGCAAGCTGGATCTCATCCATAGGGGGCGGGACGTTGTTGTAGGAGGGAGGCGGAGGATTGGCCGAATCGGAGGAGGGGGAAGTGATGGGGCCGGAAAAACCAGTCGGGCGGCGGGAGACCATAGGTGGAGGATGGTCATCGTACTTGCGCTTATTGGACGCAGCATCAGTACCAGATGAATACTGCGCTTCGTCAGCCATTGTTTAGCTTCAGAGAGAAAACCCTAGAAAGAGAAAACGAGAGGTGATAAAGAGGATGGGTTTTCTTCTTAGTGGGAACTTTAGCCAGCGGAATTTATAGCACACGTCACTCGGTTCACAAAATGTTATGTATTTTTTAAATTTTTGAAAATTAAAAAAAAAATTAGAATTTTATTTTTTAAATAAAAAAAAAATTAGAATTTTATTTTTTAAATAAAAAAAAATTGTGACGGACGATATCTGTAATTATGAATAATTCGAGAATAATTAACTTATGTATAATATTTATATTTTTTAATCTGATTGTAATTATGAATAATTCGAGGTATAATTATTATATTTATAAATATAACTTATTTTGTCGTGCATCTTTATAATTAGTGAATAAAAATTTATTAATTTAAGTAATTAATTTTGTATCAGTTTATAGTTTGTAGGTCCATAAAATGGTGTAGTAATTCTAAATGATAAATTTAATTGAAAATAAAATAAAATGTTCAAATAAATATTTAAATTGAAAATATCTCAATATTAATTATGGTTTTTGAATTTTCAATCTTTTCCATTATAAATTGAAAAAAAATATGGAGTATAGTGATTAACTATTTTAAAATTGAAAATTTGTCGGTTTAATTTTGGTTGTCTTTTAAGAAATAATGCACCATTTTTTATTGGGATGTATATTAAACCTGATAACTCGAATCAATCTAATATGAATTATAAGGATTGAGTTAGTTTAAGTTTTTAGGACTCGATCTCGAGTTGGGTATGAGTTCAGTTTGCAAAGGACCAAGTCAACTCGACTCGACCAAATTACATAAATAAATAAAAACGAGTTGAGACCAAGCCCAACCTACGTTCTTCTTCCTCAACCCGCATAGTACTGTGTTTATAGTTTGTTTTGCAATGGGCACAACCCGATTACTCCTCCTCAGCCAATGACTCGACAATCATCACATCGGTACTTCTTCTTACTTAGTCGGCACCTCTTACCTTCGGGCTTCAACTTCATTGTTTAGTTATGTTAAGGATATTTAGTAATAAATTATAGTTTACTATATATATTATATTTGATATTTTATTATAAGACAGATATTTGTCTTAAGGTATCTTTCTATTTATTGTTATTTTCATTTATTACTATTTTCATATTCTTGTAATTTATTTAATTATTAATAAGATAACTTTCACACTGTAGTGGATTAATCAAACATTCTTAAGTTAAATAGCATGCACAACATATGCTAAGATGATAATTATGGACGGGTTGTCTGTAGTAATAATGTAGCTTAATAATATATATTTCAAATAGAAAAAAAAAAAATTGTGGTGTGGGCTATAACCAGGCCCAAAAGTTTTGTAAATGAGGTTGTTTCAAGCATAACCTCTCCTTTCAACCTCACGAGAGATGCTTTGGGCTTCCCAAAAGGTCTCATACCAATAGAGAGAGTACTCATTGATTATAAACCCATGATCATTTCTTAAATTAGCCGATGTGGGACTTTCATCCAACAAAAGTAACCACTGGAATATGAACTCTTAAGAATATTTAACCAAAAATAAAGGTAGCATGGATGAGATGACATGGCGATGACTCGAACACTTGTTTTGATTAACCTTAAAAGAACAACGTTCATACACGACAATTTTTCATTCAATATTCTAACGGTTTTTCTACTCCAAAAGCAGTTTTGAAAAAATTCAAATATAAAATTGCAACAATATAATTATTGCTTAAAAGTTAAAATTTATAATACTTTTTATAATTTAATAAAAATAAATAAACAAAATTACTTAGATGTTGTGTGCCTTGGCATTTCCATGCATCCCCTGCACATTGTTACATTATCTACTCTCGCTAGAACGAAGACTATATTCATAAACCAACACAAGTCCTTTTAGCATGGATTGTCCTCGCTCACGTACATCTCATAATTTTTTTTAATTCTTCCTCGAAATAAAATTTTCTCTATAAGAACTCGACTAACTACAACGATCTCGAGATTGAATCTTCTACTTTAAATTTAAGCATTCAGCCTTAACCTCGCAATTTCTTCAAGTACTTTGGCTTTTAAATTTGGCTCGACTATGGTGAAGATACATGTAAAAATGCATCGGTAGGGGAGCGTTTCACCTTAGAGGGAAGCACCCGCGCGAGCAGTGGTGGAAGAAGCGGAAGCGAGAATGTCGGCTTAAGTAATGCAAACATTGGTGAGAATCCAATGCCCCGAAAACCTGATTGTTTCACCACCTTTACCAATAACCAAGCCAACCTAGATAATTAAAATCATAACAATCATAAGTATCACCAATAAATAAATAAAAATTTTAAAAAAATGTTCTCAAAGTAGATGACAGAACTTGGGAAATTCCAAAAAAATATTTAAAGAACCTTATTATTGGGAATTTTCATAACAAACTGCTCAGATCCCGATGAACCAGTCAATCTTTGAGATACTATGCCAGAACCTCCAGATTCAGCCTGAATCAAATGTTAAATTTTTAGACAAACAAATTTTCAAGCCAAGTTAAATGCCTTACCCTTCCAACAGCGTCAATTCAATCAGATTTTGTATGCAATTTATAAAGAAAATATTGCCAATAATATTATGTTGGCAGTGGAAAAATTGGTAAGGCCTTTCCAAACAAATCCATTGCTACACGGCATGTCAATGTTTTTACGTGGTGAGACAACACATAGTAGTTGACAAAGCAATTTGATCAGGAGTACACATGCAGTTTGAAAACTAAAACAAACCTCGGAAAGAACATCATTAATCAACTGCTCGGCCTTAGCAATTTGATCAGGAGTACCCATTAGATCAACCGTCCGGGTAGCAGAATTGGGATCTGCATCCATGTCACGAGTAACTTGTATTTTTGCCCCAGACTGGAGCTGAAGGTACTTGATGGTCTCACCACCTTTACCAATAATTACACCCACTCTACCATTTGGAATGTCGATTTTCTTGCTTGTCCCTTGAAACCCATAGGAAACAGGTGTTGCTGAAGGAGCTGAATTAGACATGTGAGACTTCAAGTCTGCATCCACGCAGATGAATGTCACAAATAGGCATCCAATCATTCAAACAATACTTATTTTTAAAATACATTAAAAAAAATAGATAAATAAAAGCATTCAACAACAATTCTCTCGAAACATGGGTAGAAGACAGTGGAAAATAAATCAACTACGACATCTATAGGCATCCATAGGACTGACAGAAACCTTTCTCTATACCACTAATACTGACATCCTGAAACGTTTAATCACCCATGTCCCCGTTAATACTGAAATTTAAAACATAGCTCACAGAGATGTGCCACAAAAATGCAATAAAAAGTGCAAACTACTTCACTATAATAAAAAAATTAAAAATAAGGCAATACATGGTCGACATGCATACAGAAACATGAAAGATGCAAGAAAGAGACAGCAAGATTATAGTCACCTGAGCCAGAACTAAAACCCTTTTCGTATGAATCAAACCCGCCGCCATTCTCAACCCTTGGGCGCTTGGCATCAGCCCCAACGCCAGGTCCAGCGCCGGCCCCGACGCCACCGCTGGAGATAATCAACCGAGAGGCAATTTCCTGAGCACGCTGCTTAGCAAGCTGGATCTCATCCATAGGGGGCGGGACGTTGTTGTAGGAGGGAGGCGGAGGATTGGCCGAATCGGAGGAGGGGGAAGTGATGGGGCCGGAAAAACCAGTCGGGCGGCGGGAGACCATAGGTGGAGGATGGTCATCGTACTTGCGCTTATTGGACGCAGCATCAGTACCAGATGAATACTGCGCTTCGTCAGCCATTGTTTAGCTTCAGAGAGAAAACCCTAGAAAGAGAAAACGAGAGGTGATAAAGAGGATGGGTTTTCTTCTTAGTGGGAACTTTAGCCAGCGGAATTTATAGCACACGTCACTCGGTTCACAAAATGTTATGTATTTTTTAAATTTTTGAAAATTAAAAAAAAAATTAGAATTTTATTTTTTAAATAAAAAAAAAATTAGAATTTTATTTTTTAAATAAAAAAAAATTGTGACGGACGATATCTGTAATTATGAATAATTCGAGAATAATTAACTTATGTATAATATTTATATTTTTTAATCTGATTGTAATTATGAATAATTCGAGGTATAATTATTATATTTATAAATATAACTTATTTTGTCGTGCATCTTTATAATTAGTGAATAAAAATTTATTAATTTAAGTAATTAATTTTGTATCAGTTTATAGTTTGTAGGTCCATAAAATGGTGTAGTAATTCTAAATGATAAATTTAATTGAAAATAAAATAAAATGTTCAAATAAATATTTAAATTGAAAATATCTCAATATTAATTATGGTTTTTGAATTTTCAATCTTTTCCATTATAAATTGAAAAAAAATATGGAGTATAGTGATTAACTATTTTAAAATTGAAAATTTGTCGGTTTAATTTTGGTTGTCTTTTAAGAAATAATGCACCATTTTTTATTGGGATGTATATTAAACCTGATAACTCGAATCAATCTAATATGAATTATAAGGATTGAGTTAGTTTAAGTTTTTAGGACTCGATCTCGAGTTGGGTATGAGTTCAGTTTGCAAAGGACCAAGTCAACTCGACTCGACCAAATTACATAAATAAATAAAAACGAGTTGAGACCAAGCCCAACCTACGTTCTTCTTCCTCAACCCGCATAGTACTGTGTTTATAGTTTGTTTTGCAATGGGCACAACCCGATTACTCCTCCTCAGCCAATGACTCGACAATCATCACATCGGTACTTCTTCTTACTTAGTCGGCACCTCTTACCTTCGGGCTTCAACTTCATTGTTTAGTTATGTTAAGGATATTTAGTAATAAATTATAGTTTACTATATATATTATATTTGATATTTTATTATAAGACAGATATTTGTCTTAAGGTATCTTTCTATTTATTGTTATTTTCATTTATTACTATTTTCATATTCTTGTAATTTATTTAATTATTAATAAGATAACTTTCACACTGTAGTGGATTAATCAAACATTCTTAAGTTAAATAGCATGCACAACATATGCTAAGATGATAATTATGGACGGGTTGTCTGTAGTAATAATGTAGCTTAATAATATATATTTCAAATAGAAAAAAAAAAAATTGTGGTGTGGGCTATAACCAGGCCCAAAAGTTTTGTAAATGAGGTTGTTTCAAGCATAACCTCTCCTTTCAACCTCACGAGAGATGCTTNTAGCCGTTGGGTTGGAGCTGTTAGCGGTTGAGTTCAGTTCAGCTGTTGCTTTTAACCTAGTTTTCTCCGTCTTCACCCCTTTGGTTCTGGTTTCTAGTTTAAGGAAGAGCGACATGTCGAATTAAATTCCAAAATAATAACACCTAACTTTATAATTAAATAATTATTTTTCATTACTTTAAATTAAGTAAAATTAAACCAACCTTCACTAATTTACTAAAACCTTTAATGTTTTAACTTATTAAAATAAAATTAATAAAATTATGTTAATAATTATAAAAATCAATTATTAATTTAGAGTTTTAATTGATATAACTTTTCACCCAAACTCGTTTTTTTTATTTATTTATTGGATTTCAATTATAATTTTTTATTTAAAACTCTAAATTTTTGGTGGATGATCGAAGTAACACAGATAGAACTTACAACCCAACCTAACCCGACACCATCCAAAAATAAAGAAGTGGGTTAGTTTGAGTTGTCGGATTATTTTTTTAATTATTTAAAAAATTGTATTTATCTACCGTACATGTTACGATAATAACTAAAATCTCGTAATTTCAAATATCACAACATTTTTATAGTCACGACGAGGACAAATGTTAAATATTCTTAAATTTTTTAAAAACAGGATAGAGTTGAATTGGGTTGTAGCCCTATTTTTTAATTTTCCGACCGAAAAAATGTCAACCCGACTCAACCGAGCTTAAACCAAACAAAATCTAGCCCAACCTAACATTTATGATTTAGATTGAGTTGTTCGGGATGTCAGATTGTTGGACCATATGTAATCAATTCTCAAAATAATTCTCTTACTTATTGCCCAAACTTTGCCAAATTGGTTGGGTAGTCCCAATTATGTCTCTTCTCGTCACTCAATACAAGTCAAAGTCTAGCTCAATCAACTCATTTCCCTTTAAATTCTTGAGGACCTACTAAAGTGACGTTATGCTAAGTCTAGCTACAAATTTGTAGTGTAAGGCGTCACGTTCAAAGCAAGAGAGAATGAATTTGAGATCTTAGGACACAAAGTCTTCAGTAACGCTAAATTATAAAAAATAACTTTAAATTTTAAGAAATTTTAAGAAGATCCCGTTTAAATTAGTCTGTTTATTGTGATTAGTTAAAAGGGTTTCTATTGATCGAATATGATATTTCTTTGTCCATCTGTGTTCGACGTTTTATTATATTTATTTTTATGTAGGGTTAAAAATAGTTAATTACTTTGAATGCGTTACTCGACTAGACTTGTACTCAGATGTCGGAAACTTTAAATGAGTCACTGGACCAAACTTGTACTCGAATGTCGTAACTCGGGAGTGATGTAACTTTTAACCTTAATAAAGGAAAAGACGGGTAAAAAAAGCGAATGAAATTGCTCCACGTGTTTTATTCTAAAGTTATATATCACATCATTTTCGCGTGGGTGAAATACAAAACAAAATAAAGCATAAAGAGAGAAGAAGATAAGAAAAAATAACATATAATATGAGGATAAAATTAAATAGAAAAAAAAAGTTATTATTATATATACTAAATTAATAAAATTAAAAATAGCCTTCAACATCCACGTATTTAAATAATAATAATAATAATAAATTTAAAAATATTATTAATATCCTTAAATTTTTAATTTTTTTTATCCATATCTTAAAATTAAAGGAGGAATGTTCGGTGAGATATTAATAGACAGTTTTTATCTTTATATTAACGGTAATAATTTTTTTTTCTTTTGTAAATGTCAAGAATATTAATGCTACTCGTAAAAGTTAATAGATATATTTTTTTTTAAAATATGGTATTAATAAAACATGTTTTTTAATTTTAAAAAAATTAAAAAATATTTTTGAAACAAACCCGTTTCATCCAAAATTAATGGTAAAAATATCACTAAAAATTTAAAAGTGAAAAAATATTAAAAAATAAACTGATAACAGCTTCCATGTGAAGATATTTTAAATTTTTTTTAAATTTTTAAAAAAATATTAATGATATTCTTAAAAGATTCGAATATTTTAGGAATATTTTTATTAATTTAACTTACCTAAAATATAAAATTACTTAGAATACATTATCTAATTAAAATTCATAAAAAAAAAAAATAATCCAATAAATTCCATTTTGAGAATTTTTTTTATTATTATGAAAAAAATTATTAAAAAAAGGATCAAAATTAATTATTCAATAAAATTATAAAAATCCATTTGGCAAGGAAACAATGGTATTAAATAACTAACTTTGATTGGGCAACTATATTATTAAAAAACTCAACTGTATTTCTGCACAATATTTTAATTTAAAATTATTTAATTAAATACACCCTGGTTTTAGGCCATGCAATAAATAACAAAATACATTTACCATATTATAAAAGAAATTTTCTTTAAATAATTATTTTCCTAATTTTGTCACAGATATTATACTTTATTATATAATGATTGCGTTACTTTAATTAAAACGAATATACAAATTCTGGGGCCCACCATAAAATATTCGACCTTTTTTTTTCCTTCTAAGTCAAAGCTTAACTACTTACCATTTCACTCTTTATTATTAATAATTTTTAAAAGAAAAAAAAGAAAAATCAACGTGAATAGACGGAAATCGCCCTCTCCGTGTGGTAATAGAGGAGGTCGTTGTCGAAGGAAACTGTGGGTATTTTAGTCATTTAGGCTGAACTGTCGGTCTCCTAACTATGGTTAAACTAACCATGGGATTGGGTTTGAGTGTGTTCGTTACAGGGGCGCTCGTGAGGTTTCTGTCGATGTGCGATGAAGGGGAACGCGGCGTCGGTGACTCGTTTAGACTCGGACGATTCGATACGACGAGTTGAATAGTGCTGGGGAGAATTTGTTGAAGAGATTTGGTGGTGTATAAAAGCTAGAAGAAGAAGTGTTCTGAGTATTGAGTGGGGAAGAAGGATTAGAGAGAGATTGCGAGAGTGTGAGGGGGACATGGGGGATTCGAGTGACTCAATGTCGGTGGATATGGAGTCGATTTCTTCTGGTGGAAAGGTATCTGCATTTCGTGTCTCTTTTACGAATGTGTGTTTAATGATTTGATTAGATGGATTTGAACATCGTTCTTTGTTTGCTTGCTGAGAAATTTTTGTTTTGGTTGGAGATGAGGAAGGAAGATCTTAAAACATGGATTCTTGATGTTTTGTACGAATTCGTTAAAGTAACGATCGTGTCAAGTTAATGGCTAAATTCGATTTTAATTTCATGATGTTGCTTTGTTTTCTAAATTCAATGGTCTTTGGAATCCCTGCGGCTGGGAGTTTCATTATGGTGTTCATACCAGAATTGGATGGAGGTTGCTATTTACTTGTTTAGAAATGCATTTTGAATTCAATTAGGCAAAGTTTCTTTATGGGAAGCAACTATCCCATATGTTTCTCTCGTTTAATCTATATGTTGTTTGCGTTAAGCTTTTGTAATCCCCTTTTTAAGGTAGTTCATATATGGTTCTAATACTTGCCGGCTTTTTTAGGTACTTCAATTCTCATTTTTGAAGGCGTTTTCTGTCATTCTTTACCAAAATATTTCATTTTGAATGCATACTCACCAATAGCTATTGCATTCTTTTCTTCACTCTACTTCAGATGATTACGTGTAAAAATTAATATTTTTTGATCTTTTTTTGGCAGGAGTATCTTGTGAAAACTTGTTCTGGTGCTGTTTCTGTCACTGTGATTGGAGACCAGGACAAACCAGCTCTAATCACTTATCCTGATTTAGCTCTAAATCGTGAGTATGTCGAATGTGTTGTGTAAATTGTTATAGGCTTTAATGTGTATATTGAGCTAGCTCACTGCAAGTTGTATGTTCATTTTTACCCGAATCAAAGAAGTTCTAAGCTGTAGGGAATTTCCAGTCATCAAGAAAAGAAAAGAAAATTGATGGATCATTTTTGTTTCAAGTCATGTAAGATTGCTTTCAATGTCATATCCAAAAAATTATGGAGTTTTTGAACTTTGTCCTTGCTGTTTTGAAATAGTTAGTTTTCATTACTTCAGTTGCATGCTTTTTTATTCTAAATTTTATGTGCTGAAAATTTTGGAATTGGTCATATTGGCTACTACTAACATCTACGATGTATTTTTGGTTTAGTTTTTAAGAATTATTTTTTTCACACACATGTGTTTTTTGTCTTCTAATAGTGGCTATCGAGATCGCTCTATATATTTATATAATTCTTAATAACCGGCTGAGGTTTTCAAAATTATTTTAGACTACAAACTGACGTGTATATGAAATTGGAATAGACCAGCTCAATCTTTGAAAATGGAGAAAAAAAGAGTTATTAAATGAGACCATAGCTGTCGGAGATCGAAAGCTTCATAAATTTACTATTGGGTTGAAAGAAATGAAATGACCTATGGCTTAATACTTTTGAATTTGATGTCCTGTTGGGAAATTTTAGTATGTCTCTTTGATTTGTCCTGGTCATTTAACAATGTTTAAACAAGTTACATTTCATTATTCATCAGATATGTTCTGCTTCCAAGGATTAATGTTTTGTCCAGAAACGTGTTCGTTATTGCTTCACAACTTTTGCATATATCATATCAGCCCTCCTGGACATGAGGTTTGTATAAATGGCATGGTCTGATATCTCTACGAAATTTTATATATAATAGGTTAATTTTTACATTGCATGGATCAAAAAGTAACTCACTCAATAAATGAGTACTCTTTTATCTATGCTATGTAGAAAATAACCTATTATTTAAAAAATTGTGTTGCTTCAATACCACTGAACTTTCCAACAAGTACGCTAATTTTTACTTCCACGTGAATTCTTCTCATATTGGATCCTTGTTCAAGAGTTATTGCAGTTAGGAGCTGCTGCGATTTGCCCCGATGATCCTGTACTTTCTGCAGATGACTTGGCAGATCAAATTGCTGAAGTTCTTAACTATTTTGAGTAATTCAATTGTCCTTCTGGCTAGTTTCAATTTAGTATAACCAAGAGTTAATTGGTGAAGAATCCCACTCGTCTGACTCTTGGAGGCTTTATTTGTTTTATACGTTAGATCTATTTGAAATAAATATGCACAAATCTGATGACTTGCTCTTCTTTTCTTTCTCCCAGGCTGAGTGCTGTAATGTGTATGGGGGTTACTGCTGGAGCATACATCCTTACTCTCTTTGCTGTAAGCTGTCTCCTTGTTCACCATGCATGTGGTTACCTTTTTTTTATATATTGTTTTTCAAGTCCTCTTGGAATTTTTTTTTTCTTGTACTGATTTGATTTGTTGGTGGCAGATGAAGCACATTCATCGTGTTCATGGTTTGATATTGATCTCTCCCATATGCACAGCACCCTGTTGGACAGAATGGTTGTGTAACAAGGTTTTTTTTCCGAACTATTACGATCATCTTCAGGTTTCTTGGAACCTTTTTGTAAATGAACTTTTCTATGTGCAGGTGATGTCAAATTTGGTTTATTTTTATGGCATGTGTGGGGTAGTGAAGGAGTTTTTGCTAAAGCGGTATTTCAGTAAGGTAGGTGTAAAATAGCTTGGGCTTAAAAACCAGTTTTTACATTGGGATGTTGGTTTCTCCTTAACCCAGTCTTTGGGTTTGTTAAATTCTATACAGCTTAAGATATCTAATCTAGGCTTTTAAAACACATATTTTAGGTTACACACTAACTATAAACTTTCGAGTTCATTTTTCTCCATATAACCTGAATATGAACCAACTATAGTTACACAAATTCATGCACTTATTGGTGGTGTTTTTTCTCAACTGAATTTTATTGGACATTTGTATTTTGCTGATTATAGGAGGCTCGTGGTTGTTCTCAAGTACCAGAGTCTGATTTAGTTAAAGCATGCAGAAGAGTGAGTACTCCAGCATTTTTCTCGTTTGTTTTTTAGCAACTACAAACTGCCAATTGTTAGAGTTGGAAAACTTGACGTATTTTAAGAGTTGAGCATTTGTTTGATCAAACATTATACACGTTCTATGTCAACAGTCGCTTGATGAGAGGCAAAGTTCAAATGTCTGGAGGTTTCTTGAAGCGATGAATGGGTAATGCATCAAACTCCAATTCTTTCATGCATTAAAGAATTTTTTGCTTGTCAATTGTTGGGTCAAAGGTCCTCCTGCCTGAACTTCATTTTCCTGTAATGCAGGAGACCTGACATTTCAGAAGGGTTGCGAAAACTTAAGTGCCGTTCATTGATATTTGTTGGGGACAGGTCTCCGTTTCATTCAGAGGCTCTTTACATGACTGTAAAACTAGACAGAAGAAGCAGTGCCCTTGTCGAAGTATGTTGCACTTTTTTCTTCTTTCTTTTGAGATTTAAAGCAAGCTTTTTACTAAGGTGAATTAAAATGAGCTATTTTCAGGTTCAGTCATGCGGGTCAATGGTGACGGAGGAGCAGCCCGATGCAATGTTGATACCTATGGAGTATTTTCTCATGGGATATGGCATGTATAGGCCATCTCACGTCAGTGTTAGCCCAAGGAGCCCCTTGAGCCCTTCTTTCATTGCTCCAGAGCTTCTGTCTCCAGAAAGTATGGGCTTGAAGTTGAAACCAATAAAAACAAGAATCTCCTTGGAAGTCTGAAGGACAGACAATGAAAAGAGTCAGAAGAAAAAGAAAAATAAAGATCGCCTTTTGTGTTTGTATGTACTTGAAGAGTTGGACAGTGTTTTGCTTTTTCTTTGGCAATCCATCAGTTCATGAATGAGGGGTGTGGTGTGTAGATAAAGAAGAAATAGGATAATTTATAGCGAAAACTTCTAGGCAGAAAGCAGAATGTCATTCTTTAATTTGTAAATTCTAGAATAATTTATTTCTAAGGAACTAATAAAGTGTTTTTAGATTCATAAGTGCACCTTTTCACCTTATATCTCTATTGCTTCTTTGCTTTCACCCTTAAACTAATGCATTTCATCAGTCGTCTATGATGTAGCTAGGAAGGCGAAGCAAAAGAGATTCTTCAGGTCCATTTTCTTTGATAACCGAAAAGAATATATTGAATGTTCGATGTGGTTAACGAATAGACAACCAAAAGGTACAAAAGGTACAGTTGAATCCCCATCCATATTGTATATTGTTGGGTTTTCTAATCTATTCACGTTCCATATAATAACTCAATCTAGCTCATCACATTCACAGGTTCAAGCTACATCTTCTCGCTGCTGATGCTTACCTCAGACGGGCGAATTCTTTCGAATCATCCTAAATCATTTTGAAAGGATTTTCTTCTGCTCATTTCAGCATACATTTCTTCGATCATCGGTTTCCACAACCGGACACGTGCATTGATAAACCAATTAGATACCTGCCCAGATTAAAATAGCAGAACTCAGAAACAGTGACAAACTCGTATGAAAGTTCTCAGAATATCCTGAAGCAGCAAGAACCTGATTTCTGGTTAATCCACTTTTTACTGCAAGTAAGTGCTTCTCTGTGTCCTTGGGGTACCTGAAAATTCTCCAAAGTTGAGTGATTACTTCAACATATTCAAAGTAAACCAGATTTATCACAGAATCTTACGGATGGAGAAAGTTCTGAAACATCCACGCCCTTAGAACTGAGACAGAGTTTTCAGGCAAGCCTCTCTGTGCCCTCCATAATTGATTATCTTTCCTTTTCAACTGCTGGAGAGCCCACTGCTTCCGAATGAACGTTGTCTCGAAGGACTTTTCCTTCTCCTTGGTGCAGACTGTGTTAGAATGCATTCCCATTGCAAGGATACAATTAGTAATCTTCTCCCTCAGGCTTTTATACACAGAAGTGATTGTCTGGTAAGTATAATGAGAATGCAAGCGAGGATCCAAATTGGAGGCAGCATGAAATGCAGATGTAACAGTATGAATCTCGTCCAAGCATTGAGTGTACCTCTCATCAATCTGAATCATTATCAAGTTGTTCAAGAACAATATAAAGACCAAAATCAGAAAACTAGCAGTTATATTTATAATTCAGTGTACTTACCAGTTGTTGTAAAGTCAACAGATGGGATCTCTTGGCATCACCAGATGATTTCGGCCATTGAGTCTCCAGGGAACTTGATGAGAATGGCACAAATCCAACTGTGGTTGATGAATGGCTAACTTGATCTGAACTTTCCAGTGGATAGCTTGCAATTTGGGAAAGTATGTCCTGAATGACGGAAAGATATCTTGATCCTGATATTGCTTGAGAGGGATGAACAGGACTACTACCATAATTGTAACTTAGAGAGAGATCCATGGAGTTGCAGGCTAATTCTGTGTTGTTCAAGCAAGGCTGAGTAGCACCAGGAAAAGTCAACTGTGAATACTGGTCCAGGAAATTGGTTCCTCCAACGATCACAGGTTCGGATGTGGCAAGACTCAGAGAAAGCTCATTCCATAACTTGGAGTTCATAGTGTTGGATGGCATCCAGCCATTCTGAACCAGGTTCTCCATCGATGAAATGGTCTGGAAATCTGATCTTACTGGATTATCCCTAGCAATTGGCTGATTATAAAGAAAATGACCGTTTTCCCACTCGTTATTTGCATTACATAGAGACTCGTCACCTTCACAGTTTAGAGAACTTGCAAATGAAGAGTTCGAAGCATTAGAGGAACTGTGTTCGAAGCGAGTTCTAAAAGTCCCTAATTGCTGGAACTGAGGGGCTGAAAATGCTGAATCTTTTGCATTCACTGGAGAAACAGAAGCAATAGGAATTGCTCCTGCTAGCTGATCTTGAAACTCAGCATTACCAGAGAAATTCAAACAACCTCCGGAAACATCCCCCAAATCGTTCGGTTGCGGGGCAGTGGACATTGGAGAAGAGCCTAAGAACCCCAATTGATCAACTATATGATCATCTGCATCAGTAGCAGGGCATCCAGATTCCCGCAGAGTCAAAAGGATAGGAAATCCAGCTGCAATTGGAGTGCGAAGAGGCAGAATGTCACCTACAATGACAGAATTTGTACTGGCCATATTCACCAGAGCATTCCCCAAGTCACTCTCGAACTATGAAGCATTGTAGATGAAAACTCCCCATCTTTATCCTCCAGCATCAGCTCAGGTTAACATACTCGAACAAAGAAAGCAACCTTACATTTGATTAATCTTTGTCATCCAAAATAGGATGTGAAACTAAAGAGTGGAACCCCCACCAAATCTTCTGAAAAGGGCACCGTGGTTCTGAATCACTAGGCAAGTAATGGATGTGATGGCTTTGTAATGAACTTCAAACTTGCAAAGTATTAAACGCAAAAAGACTGCTACACTGCTTACATGCTTTTATGGTTCTTGACTCACAGGAGATCAGAGACATCCCAAAGAAGCAAGAGAAGAAGATTCAAAGAACTTGGCTTTTGTTTCTCCATAAAAGGTGCAAGTTTGGAGAACCACTCACTCTTTGTTTAAGGCTGATGGCCCATGTCCTCTCTGTGCCATCTCCTTTGTCCTTCTCACGACCGCTTATTTTCTGATCCACTGCAGTCATCGTAATCAAAATATCTGGATTCTCTCTGTTGAAACTTCTGTTCCTGCCAGGTCTTGTCAGTACCTTTTTTCAGAAAAGTCCGTTTCTTTCGGACAAAGTCCCTTTCTTTTTAGCTATACTGGACAAGGAAACAGAAGTGATGAGAAGAAGCAAGAGTAAATAAAGGAACAAAGTATTACACAACAACTGAGAACTTACGGCAATCAAATGTGAAAAAAGAGAGAAACTTCACTGTTTCACCAGTGTACTTTTGAACAGATATAGTCTCGGAGAAAGAGAGAGAGAAAAGAGCCTGAAAATCATGATGCAAGCAAACCCAAACACCCCATCTGTTTGTTTTGGTTCTTATGGACTGCTTGAATCCGAACCATATGATGAAACCATGCAATCCGATGGACTTCATTTCTCGGATCAAGAATCCATTTTCCATTACAATGGCTTCTTGAATCCAGAGCTCTGCCATTGGATCTGATGTGATACAACCCCACTTTTTCCCTCATTTCTAAATATTTTCTCTGATTTTCTTTTGAGTTCTGACCATGTAGCTATAATGGAATCTGGAGCAATGACCAGAAACTACTAAGGAAATAATGGGGACCTACACTACAACCTCAATGCTGGCGCAACTCTTCCATCTAGCTGTTATTGAGAGAGTGGCTTCTGCCTTCTACTCTGCACTGCAGGCTTTGGTAAGTGGGTTTAATTTCTAACCATCTCAATTGTCGCTCTGAACTCTAAATCCGATTTCTGTGAAAGTGAAGCAACATTTTTCAGGTTCAGGAGCCAAAACCTCTCTCTTGTACATTGGTTTTACTAATTACCCAAGAAAGAAAGAGAAGGGTCTTCTTCAATGAGTCTTTAATGCAAGAGTTTACTGGACAAAATGTGCTTAAACAGAGTACGGTTTCCCAGAAAAGACAATACATTCATTAAACTCGAGTGTAATTATCGTTCAGCTTCCATGTTGAATGATGAAGTAACTCAGTGCTCGAGAATGATTTCCAGAAGCAAATTCTTTGACAGCACAATGACAAAAAAGAAAAAGAACAACTTACGGATCTCAACTGGTTGGAAAGGGACTTGAGCATTTCTGGCAGGGGTGTTAAAACTTTTCCTTAGGCGTTCTAAAAACTTTGAGGGAAGCCCGATAGGAAAAGTCTAAAGAGGGTGTATTTGTGTGGTTACAAATGGTATCAGAATCAGACATCGGACAGTGTATCAGAGCAAGGATGCTGGTCCCAAGGGAGTATATTGTGAGATCTTACATTGGTTGGAGAAGGGAACGAATGGAAACATCTCTCGTTTTAAGGGAAGTCCAAAGAGACAATTGCTCCTAGCGGTGTGCTTGGGATATTAAGTGAGTAAAATATAAATGAATTTCTTACGATTTCCACATGGTTCATTGTAAGAAACTTGGAACCGTGGGGTCTGCTGCTACTTGCTTGGTTTGGCTGCAAACCCAAACAGAGATCTGGCAATGTCTGGTAGCTCTTTTTCCTGACCCATATGTGCTTTCACACAACCGTACTGCTAAAAGAGAGGAGTGATTGCTAACTTATCTTTCTCTAATGCAGCAGAAACACAAAAACCAACAATTTTGACGAAGAAGAAAAGGGTTTCGACCCTATCATTAAAGCGACCAAATTCAAGCCAAAACCGTACTCATTTCGTGGAATTGAAGAAGGTGAGAAAGGTTGATTCAGAGAGAGGTCCCATGGTGCTCAGTTGAAAGGACACAAAGACCAATCAAGCAATGGCCTTCTAGTTCCATCGTCTTTCGTTTTTTTTTTTTTTCTTCAAATTAAAATTTAAATATTTAAGTATTTAATTATTTTAAAATTAATATAAGTACGGGCATAAAATTAAAATTTTAGGTTTTGTTAAACATCTAATTCAAATTTATACTATCATATCAATTAGTTTTTAAAACTTAATTATAAATTTAAAGACTTAAAATTCAATCAATTCAGAGTTGAATTATAGTTATTTGGGGTGAATTCAAATTAATGAATATTTTAGAAATTAGAACTATTATTGGTTAGCTTAATTAACTGAATTTATTTTTAATTTTATAAAATATACATTTTTCTTACAAAAACAATTTTGAATGACACGGCCATAAATTTAAATTTCTTTCCTTTGTTTTTAAAATAATAATATTATTATTTTAAATTTTCAAATATAATGTTATATGTAATTGTTTTATTTAAAAAAAATTAAAAGGATCGTGAATGGTTAATGTAACAGAACTTGAGATATTAAGGTCCACGATGACAACTTAGTTATAACATCATCATCACGTCTACAGAACTTGAGATATTAAGGTCCACGATGACAACTTAGTTATAACATCATCATCACGTCTAGGTGACCGATATATTTATTTGAGGTGATTCAAAATGTATTGAAATTGTCATCATAATGTGTATACCATGGACACTTCAAATCACTCAAATTATTTCTTAATTTGTTATCACAAGAATTAATTTGACATTACGGGTCAAAAGTGCAACACCTAATAGTCTCCATAGCCATCTACTGAAAATGTTATACAAACTCTTGCCATTCGAATCGAGTCGAGTTCACGATTAGAGGTTAGTTAAAGAAACTTTAATCGTTCCTATGTAACAACGTACACATATCATGCATTGCTAATATCATCAATTGGGACATAGGAAAGTAAACTAATCAGGAGTGTCTAATCATACTTTCGGTTTGATTCAATTTTGCATAATAATCATTAAAATTGAAATTGGTTGAGGAATATTTTGAAAACCTCATTTCTCAACCTTACTCTAAAGATGACCCGTCTCCTTAAGTCAGCGTTCAATTCCTTCTTTGACTTGTAGATTTCCTTAAGATGAACCTACCGAGTCAAAAATCAAGCCAAGTCATCAATATACAAAAGTGAATTAAATTGGAGAACACACTGAATCGAAACTCAAATCTCACCTTTGAAGCGATTGCGCATTTGTCAGAGACCACGCGAGATTGTACGTTTGGACAGTTCAGCTAAACTGTCTTCTCTTTCATGGCCGACGCTTCCTGCTTTCTTTTTTATATATATAAAATAAAAATAAAATAATTTTAATTAAAGGATACTTATTAATTTGTAATTATTCTAAAAGTGAGTAGTAATTTAAAATAAAAATGATCTTAGTTATTAAAAATCACAGAAAATAGAACCAAATATTAAAATGATTATACAATTCCACCCCTGTTTTTTATCTGAATTACAAAAGTGACACTCAGCTATGGTTCTGCTCTACGTTGTGTAGCCCAATTACGCACTACTACTTTTCAGGTTAAGGCCGACAACCCAGTTGTTTAATTCGGCCCATTATTCACTTCCGAAAAGGCCCACAAGCCTTTTAGGGTTCTAAACGGATGGGCTTTTCGGCCCAATAAAAAGTTAAAATTAATAAACCAAAAATATCCTTAAATTTTTTATTTTTTTAATAATATCTTTGAACTCAAAAAAAATAAAATTATATATATATATATACTCTTAAATTTTTATTGGTTTGGTTTTGGATGGAAACCGTTAATAAGTTTATTTTTAAAAAACACCTTTAAACTTAAAAAAGTTCAAAAAATATTCTTACCGTTAGAACTACATTTCGAAAATATTCATAAACTTTTAAAAGTAACATTAAAAAGTTTGGAGATAATATATAAGGTGTAGATAGACCGTTTTCATCCATATATTGACGGTAATAATTTTTGAACTTTTTTATTATAATTTTTTAATAAACTGAGATCATATGTAAACGAGAGTAATTGTGAAGATAGAATGACTAACAAAAGTTTAAACGAAATAAAACTTGTTACCTATACCAACAAGTAACGCGTAACTAACATAACCATGTCACAAGAGACGTAAGAGAATGTTGGGGCCATCAGGTGTCGAATTCGAATTCCAAATCTTGGGCATAGGTCGAGACAAAGTATGCTAGAAGAACTCATGTTGATAAGTGGAAATAGTCTTCACCCTTAGATGTAATGAGTAAGCAATGTAACCATGTTGAAGGAATGTACGGGAATGCTGAAACCATTCGATACCAAATATGAATTCTAAATCCTCGACATGGGTCGTTACATTTTTACTTTAAACTCATAATTCTATCAAATTACAGTCTGAACCATGACAAGTGTTTCAATTTTCCGCTCAAATTTTAATAAGTGTTTCAATTTATACCTTAAGACAGATGCTCGTTCAAGAAATCGTTGCAAAAAACATTTTCACGAGTATGCAATCGGTAGGATCGAGAAAGATAAGACGATAGAGATAACTTTTTATTATTTATTTTTGAAAATAAAAGTGAATAAATTGTAAAATTTCTTAAAAGTAAAATTAAAATCCACACTATAGGTTATAGAGGGGGTGAGTGCAAGGTAAGCATTGTTTTTATATGAAAAAGGCTAAGCAATCAAAATTAAAGTAATTTAGAGAAACTCTCCAATTATATTAGCACAAAACAAAACTTAATAATCATCCTAACAATATTTTCATTTTTTTTTAAGGAACGGCCTAAATCGGTGCAAGTTCCCGATGTTACAGTTGACAAATAGGAGGTCGAGGAGGTCGCGGCCAATTAGACAGGTCAACTTGCTTAACTTAAAAGTTCAACGATGGTTTACAATGATGAATTAGAGGTCAAAGACTTAAATAAACACCTCAAACGAGCTGAAGTTCATGAAATATTTCACAGAATGATCATATGCGATTCGATCTTAATCTTGAATGAGTTATAAACTTCTGCTTGTGAGACGTTGTCCTTTGATTTGCATGGGTGTGAGAATGACTTTTGTAGCGGATTTAATATGGGTATCATTTTGGAGACTTTGACCAAACAGGGAGTAGATGAGTTGTTGTTTTAAGTGCTAATTTTAGAACTTGAGTCACTACCTATACTAACAAGGTGCACTTTCCTCTTTTAGTGACTCAATCATAGAAAATTCATGGTTATGAGTGCTTTACTTGGAGCAATCTCACGTTGGGTGACGTCTTAGGAATTTTCCTAGGATGAATGTGAGTGAGAACAAAACATGCTGGAAGGACCCGTGTTGGTCTATGAAGATAGTTTTCACTCTTAAGAAGTGAGGATTGAGGATAAAATATATCGGAAGGACTCGTGTTAGTTTTTGGGGATAGTTTTCACGCTTAAGAAGCGACGAGTAGGTAATGTGACTATGTTGCAGGGAAATGCCAGACCATCATGTGTCAAATATAGATTCTGAATCCTGGTTATGGGTCATTACAATTGGTATCAGAGCGCTCCCAGTAAGATGTGGTTTGGGAACGAACCAAGGCAGAAGTTGGTGGGTCATATGAATAATGTTACTAGGATAGGATTGAATATCCATATACTATAAACTTTTTAGGTTAGTACTCGAATATTATTCTCATATATGTCAACCACAACCACGTTCAGTCCAAGATTACACTAATAACCTTAAATATAAGATTGATTCTTACGACTAGACTTAAAGTCGATGCAAGTTTAAGGACAGGACAATGTGTATGGCTGAATAAAGCTTAGTGACACATGAGTTACGTTATGTCAACGAAGAAAGAATCTCCCCTAACTTAGCATCGGAGTTCGTGTGCTAAGCATCACTCTGGCGTGCAATTTATTTTACAAGTGCAATAAACAGATATAAAATATTAGCTTATAATTTAGATAAAATATGATAGATATGGTAAACTATAATTAGCAGTAAAAAAAACGGGTTATATAAGAAATTAATTTAATAATTATTAAATTATACTTTAAAATCTTTAATATTTTACTCTTCATTTGGTAAGATGTCACGTTAACTTTCTCTTTCCTTTGCTTGCCATTTCACAAATAATAGAAAAAACTTAATAATTTATTATAATTTAAAATAAAAATAGAAATAAAATTAGCAGTCAAATTTAGAATTATTTAAAAATTGTGTGATAATTAAAATATAGAATTTAGTTTTGATAAATAAGATATCCACTCAACTTGGTCTGAATAAAAATTAAAAATAATAATAATAATAATAATAATAAATAAATAATTAATTAATTAGTTTTTTAATATTAAACAAGATGAGTGCAGGTAAGGCAAAGTCCATTGATTAAGTCAAACTGCTTTAGAAAAGAGAAACAAAAAAGGTGCATCTTTTAGGATTGTTGGTGTAAAAGTTGGAAAAAAGAGTTAAAAAGTTGTAAATATGGGTGAAGAAATTACCTCCACCTACCCAATGCTTGATACACAAGAAAATTATCTCGTGATCGGTCCTTTTTGGGCGTTTTCTTTCGGGTTTCCCGTCAAGATTTTTAAAATACGTTTGCTCGGGAGAAGTTTCCACACCCTTGTAAATGATGTTTTGGGTTCTTTTTGAGCTTAAGGTTTCTAAAACGCATTTGCTGGGGAAGGATGTTTCGGGTCTTTTTGAGCTTTCCCCCTCGAGTTTCCCATCAAGGTTTTTAAAACGCGTTTGCTGGGAGAGGTTTCCACGCCCTTATAAAGGATGTTTCGTTCTCCTCTCCAACCGAGGTGGGATCTCTCAATCCACTCCCCTTCAGGGCCCAACATCTTCGCTGGCACTCGTTCCATTCTCCAATCGATGTGAGACCTCCACTAAATCCACCCCCTTCAGGACCCAACGTCCTTACTGGCACGACGCCTCGTGTCTACCCCCTTCGAGGATTAGCCTCCTCATTTCCCGGTGTCTGGCTCTAATACCATTTGTAACGACCGTAATACACCGCTATATTGTCCTCTTTGGACTTTACCTTTCAGGCTTCCCCTCAAGTTTTTTAAAGCGCGTCTTTTAGGGAGAGGTTTCACACCCTTATAAAGGGTGTTTCATTCTCTTCTCCAACCGATGTGGAATCTCACATTTTCGTTTGTAATGGAAAAATCTCGAATGGGGTTATTCATGAATTTGACGGGACAAGAAATAGCTCTAAAAGTACAGGTATATACGAGTTGGTTAGTTGAGTTATTGGGTCTAAAAAATTAACTCTATCTAAACCAAAACAAAATCTGACCCAACTCAACGTCCGAGTTGGTTGAGTTATTAGGTCATATGAACACCTATATCCAAAACCGTGGATTAGAAATTCAAAATCTTCAACTTCAAGAAAAAAAAATTTGCATTTAAGCACGAGTTTTGGTAGTTTTGATGGACAAAGACATAAACCAAATTCAGAAAGTCCAAATCGATAAATAAAAAAAATATATCACGATCGTATTAACATAGGAGGCATTGCAAAATCGTTTGTACATGTAACGTACCGTTATGCTAATTTATCTCTATACATATATAATGCTAAGAATTGTTAGGATCTAACACTATCTCTCGACTTTTTAAGGAAACTAAAAGCAAAGTCACGAGAACTTATGCTTAAAATAGATAATATCATATCAATGTGGAGGTTCGTTGTTGGAACATATTATATCTGTCCCGAAATTTTATAATTTAGTTTTCTTTTTATAACTTGGGTTAGAACAAGTAATCTCTCATTTCCTCTTTGAAATCCATTTGGAAACAATATCCTTAGGGACAAATTCTTGGTCGTTTAAGGTTACATATATATGTTTAATGACAAGATAAGTGTCCCTTATTAGACAAACACAAACATTAATGAGAAGAATAGAAGTATCAAAATAGATAATACATGTTAGGGCTTAGATTTGGTCCACCATGTTGGAGACAACTTGGGACTCCCAAAGAACTTGTTCTCATATGCCAATTAATGAACTTTAGACTTATATGGAGTGGCTTGTCCACGCTCCCAAACGTAACGTTTCTCCGTTAACAAAGTAGGTTAAAAGAATTTGTGTTGATGTAACAGCCGAAGCCCACCGCTAGCAGATATTGTCCTCTTTGAGACTTTCCTTTTGACCTTTCCCTCAAGGTTTTTAAAACGCGTTTGCTAGGGGGAGATTTTCACACATTTATAAAGAATGTTTCGTTCTTCTCCCCAACCGACGTGGGACCTCACAATCCACCCTCCTTCGAGGCCCAACATCCTCGCTGACACTCGTTCCCTTCTCCAATCGATGTGGGACCCCCCAAGCCACCCCTCTTCGGGGCCCAGCGTCCTTGTTGGCACACCACCTCGTGTCCACCTCCCTTCAAGGCTCAGTCTCCTTGCTGGCACATCACTCGTTGTCTGGCTCTAATACCATTTGTAACGGCTCAAGCACATCACTCGTTGTCCACCTCTAATACGTCTGCTAGGGGGAGGTTTTCACACCCTTATAAAAAATGTTTCATTCTCCTCCCTAACCGATGTGGGATCTTACAATTCACCCTTCTTCAGAGCCCAACGTCCTTGCTGGCACTCATTCCCTTCTCCAATCCATCTCCTTCTGGGGCCCAACGTCCTTGCACTCCCTCCGAGGGTTAGTCTCCTTGCTGGCACATCGCCCGATGTCTAGCTCTAATACCATTTGTAACGGTCCAAGCATACCGCTAATAGATATTGTCCTCTTTGGCCCTTTCTTTCGAACTTCTCCTCAAGATTTTTAAAATACGTCTGCTAGGGGGAGGTTCTCACACCCTTATAAAGAATATTTCGTTCTCCTCCCCAACCACTGTGGAATCTCACCGTTGATATTTCGACCATACTCTTATAAGAAATTTGATACAAGTAAGGTGACACGTAGGCCGCACAAAATAGAAAGAAAACATCATAATTCTATACGAAATTTGAATTTCAAATTCTGGGTCAGGCATAAATTAAACCAACGCTAATGTACACGTAAAACCCGAGTAAAGAAATGATACAACGACTAAGACTATTCCTTGCCTTTCAACACTCAATCCACTACGAACATAAGGTCGAGTTCGATTCGAAGAGGCTTATACTATCTGTTCCACAACAAAAATGTATGGTCACCATGAGATTGAATAATTGTTCTACCAATTTGCTTCTAAAAAGTTTTGTTCTTTTGTAGCAAGTGATCCCACCAAAAAAATAATATAAACCCTAGAAAGTAGAATACAAACAAAGGGCAGTACAATCCGAGTAAATGTTTCATAAATCCGACAAATACCTCACGTTGGTCATGTGCCACTTTGAAAAAAGATGCCATTTTTAGGATAAGGTTTTCATATTATTTTTAAAATTTTCATCCACTCATACTTGACTTACTCTTTACGACACAAAACAAGAACAAAAAAGAAAACCCTAACATATATGTCTTAATTAAGTCAAACCCTAAATTAATTTAAACCAAACCAAACCTCTAGCTTATACATTATATTATGTTTTTTTCAAGCTATTTTGTGAGTTCTAGAGAGAGAGAAAGAGAGAGAAAATGGTGAGGAAATGTTCCCATTGTGGCAATGTGGGTCACAATTCAAGAACTTGCATCATTCAAAAAGAAAAGATTAGAGGTAAATTTAAGCTGTTTGGAGTTCATCTTGATGGAGTTTCATCTTCTTCGGTGGCGACGGTGGCGGGGGCGGCGGCGGCCGCCTTGTTGAAGAAGAGCATTAGCATGGAATGTTTGCCATCTTCTTCTTCTTCCTCTTCTTCTTGTGAGAAATTGTCAAATGGGTATCTCTCAGATGGGCTCATTACCAAAACCCATGAAAGAAAAAAGGGTATGTTCCCATTTGTTGTTTGAAAAGCTTAAAGCTGATAGATTACGGTATATTTCGTTCGTTCTTGTGTCGAAACCTTTTCGATCTTTTTCTATGGAAAATGATTATGTGATTGTGTTTGTGGTATTGTTAAGGTGTGCCATGGACGGAAGAAGAGCATAGAATGTTTCTTGTTGGGTTACAAAAGCTTGGAAAAGGAGATTGGAGAGGAATCTCGAGGAAATTTGTTACTACGAGAACTCCGACTCAAGTGGCTAGCCATGCACAAAAGTACTTTCTTCGACTCAATAGTCTCGACAAAAGAAAACACCGCCGCCCGAGCTTATTCGATGTAATTTCCCTTCAAAACTCTTCTTCATCTTTCAATCCAACTTTTTTTTTTTTTCATTCTTAGAAAAAGATTGAATTTTGAAGAATAACCCACTTTTTTAAGATAATGAATATTCATATATATATATATATATATATATATATATATCAATAAGTCCCAACAATCCAATTGTTGCCATTAGAAAATTATGAAGAATGTTATTAAAATAACCCTCTTGTGTTTGTTTACTTGAATTTCCATTTTCATTGACTCATTAAATGCATAAACTGCTGAAAGAGATGATATTATTAGTGCCTATCTATAATATATAATAATAAACTTATATGACATAATACTTTGAATTAAAAGTAATTTAGAGAAATAAAAAGGTCAAACTTTCTTCTTTAGATTTTTTTTTTTCTTGTTAATTTATTAAATATTAAATATTATGTTGGGTAAGTTTATCAGTATTTCGAGACTAAATTGAAATTTTTTAAACACCAAAGACCACGTATAATTAAACTTTTTCGTCGTGATCTATGAATGGCAGGTAGCTACAAGGGACAAATTCAGAGTCCAAGTGGTGAAGGGGAACAATTCCAAGCCAAGCAACCTGCCTCCATCCATTTCCTTTGGGATTCCATCAAATTCAACTCCAATTCATAATCATGTTCATCAAAGTTTATTGCCCATTTGGTTTGGTTATGAAGATCACAAGGCATTCAAATTCCTTGAGAACCCCATCAAATGTTCGAGCTCAAGCAGCCATTTTCATGGGAAACAGAAGACAAAGAGCCATCATCAAGCTCCTGATTTGCAGCTGAGTTTGTCCACTCCAAAGCCAGTAGAGCAAGCTGAGCAGCAGCAGCATTGCTGCAGAAATATACCCATTAATGGAGCCATTTCAGTGACGTGAGGACCAGCGCAACTAAACTAAGAAGCTGTCTTATTGAATATTGAAATTTTGTTTTTTGTTGTTNTAAGGATCGACTTGCTTTGCTTTTTGGGTGTAGGATGAAATATTAATTACTAGTAATTTGTAATTTTAAATGATACTAATGATCAATTTCAGTTGTAGCAAGCCTCTTCCTCACTATTATAAAATATGTGATAAGTGATCTTACTATTAGGTTGAAAAAATACATTCATATGCATTTCAAACAAGAATTATGTTATTCATTTTTAATAAGATCTAAAACCATGGCCTTGGAGTCCGGCCTTTCATATGCTCAAGATGTTTATCCATGTGTGCACTACTTTCGTACACACAAAACCCAACAAGCTCGTACCAATTTCATAATATCTTGGTTCAATAAATACCCATAAGTAGTATCAATTTCATACGTAACGACCCTACAATAATTGATCTAATGTATGAATAAGTTTTCAATAATTTGTACGACGAGCATATATGCATCATTTAAAATCAAAAACAACTTTCTATCTTTTTATATAATGTTCTCATCATTAGCATGTGATAAAATCATGCAAGCATTTATTCACAAATAAGTATAACATACCTCAAACAACTCATCTAACCAATATCATAAATTTACATGGTAACATTTTCCCTTTAATTTTTTTCTACCTAATATTTCATAATTCACTCATCTATGTCGTGTGGCAAAAAAACAACATATGAATAGTGATACTAAAGTGTTCACCCTTTGGGGGTATTTCGAGCTCCATAATACTAAATGTATTTTGGACTCCCCACTACTAAAATTACATTAAATGTGCTAGATGCCAGCCTTGGGTCCAAACTATGTTGTTCCAAGTGTACCCCACAATTAAAACATTAGACACCTAATGTAATCCTACTTTTTAAAACTTCAAATTCAAATCCTAAATACACTGAAAATATAAAAAAAAAAGTTGTCTTGAACACATTTGAACCCATAAAATTGAATCTAAATTGCATACTAAACTGGCTCTAAGCTTCTAATTCAACCTATAAAATATCAATCTAAGAAAATGCTGAAGCCAGAAGCTACAAAGAAAACAATTACATATTCGCAGGAACACAAGTAGAAAAATACTAGGAAACTGACAACAAAGCAAGGTAAGATAATTGGTGTGTTCCCCAATTGAAAATCACAGGACAAGGGTGGGTGCCTAGAAAGGAACAGGCAAGAAAGTGGACCAAACCCATTTTTGTTTTAGAAATCATTGTTTGGCATCCTTCACATGTTATATATTTTTTGTGGTCAGTAAGCATATATTGATGATAATTGGAAACAGACCCCATACAGTTCAAAGCCACGGCATTGAACACTTAGCAGAGAGAGACTTGCAGATTTTAAATATCACCTCTAGTAGTAAATGACATAGCACAGGTCAGTTCCTGCAGCCAAATCTTAAGAAACAGTGACATTTCAACTGCAGAGGATTCTCTCATTTACTCCCTGAACTATCCTATCAACACCTGGGCTACCCAAAAGTATTCAAAAAACACAGGTGAAATTGGTAAAATGTAAAACTCAATAATGAAAACATAAAATCTTCCATTTTCCCAACCTTTTTTTCACAAACCTAATTGACAAAGCCATAGGAACTTAAGTACTCCAAAGGTTCTATGGTTTTTTGTTTCTTTCTGGTCTCTCTTTTATTTTCCCTTTTTTTCTAAGGAAGGGAGACAGAAAGGGTAATTGATGGACTTACAGCCTTGGACCATTTCTGCTGGTGACCATCTGATGAAGAGTCTTGAAGTAGCAACCGAGAGGCTGAAGTCAGATGACATTAAATGGCAACTTGGTAAGAATCTATATTTACACTGCAAAAAACAGAAGGTGATCATTTTGTGCAGTAACCATTTCATTATAATATCCAAACTATATTACATTTTACAAAGAATCAGGTCATAGAGAAAACAAATACAATAGTTTATCCACTGTATTTGGTACCACACTTCATTGGTCATCCATGTAGAACACCCTATCTGATTTTCCATATCTAATAGTGAGTTAAATGTAACAAAAAATGACTCTAGGCACGCTTCATATGATAGAAAAACGTGAATAAATATACAGTGGTTCAATCGACTTCACTTGCACATGGGAATAAGCTGGCCAGAATTTGACTCCTCGATCAGAAATAGCATTTCATTTTCAGCAAATCTGTCATGAATCATGAGGTCCCTGAACTATCAACATAACTCGCTGCTTTACACTGTCTGAGCGGATGATGTCTCCTTTAAATCCAATCTGAAAATAAAGAAGAAACGTTATCAAGCTGATAACAATCAAGAAAAATAGGTGTGTATTAACTGGAACTTTGAGTTTAAGGAAAAGTTTCAACCTCAACGAGACCGTCTGGAGAGAACCACCGCAATAGCACGCCTAAGTGCACTACAGCAGGTATCAGCTTGAAAAGAAGAGGAGTTGTAACCTGCACAAAATGTTTACAAATGCCCCCATCAAGAAATTTATTGCTTCAGATAACTAACTACAAATATAATGGCAACACACAAGCTCAAGCAAAAAGACAACATTGTATATAATTTATACATATCACATACGTTAGGTTTCACAGCTTTAAATGAATTTCCAGATCTGCCCTTCACAGATGACTAATTCTAGTATGATTACTACTAGAAAACCAAGTGTTGGTCACGTTCCAAGCAAGACCAGAAACTACATTTGTGAGGAAGTCTCAATGCAAAATTTTACGAAATGAAAACCATTGTGAGTGAATTTCTGAAATCACTGCATATGCAAGTGGCTCAATCTTTGAAACATATTGTAGCCCAAAATGACCAAGAGCCAACATTGAAGTGTAAAATTTTCCTGTCGATCTGAGACCTTGCAGAAGGGTTGTTATCCCAAAAGAAAATTTGATGGCACTTCCCCTCTATAATGTCAGGCCGCCAAGGAAAATTTTGATGGCACGTTTTTTAAGCTGTTTTCTTTTTCTTTTCTTCTCTTTTCTTCTATATATATATATATATATATATATTGGCAGATGACCTGCTTGTATGAACCATCTATAGCAGTCAATTCTTGGACAAGGCTTGACTTTCAATGCAATACCTTCTGTCAAATCATAGTGAATAATTCACTTTAAACTAACTTGTTTCCTGAAGACAAATCAAACTAACGAATAGCAGAGGAAAAGAATCAGCACACTTTCAACTATTTCTAAATTATTCATCGTTCTTAATTACAATTGTTATCTAAAAAAATCAACACTATAGCAGCTGACTCGAAAAAAATCTAATAAGAAAACCATGCTGAGAATGCAATAGATGATTACAGCACATAAAATGACACCTATGAAACTGTAATACAGATATTATATAAAGAACTGAATTAAATCTCACCAGACTAAGGGCTGTGGTCCCAATAAGCAACAGATACAGTTTTCCCTGAAAATTGTCATAATATCAGCATCAACACTATAGTAGCTAAGCCCAAGGTTTCTGCTGAAAATCTAAGCTCTTAGGAAGCATTAGGGGGAGGGGTGGGCTTGGGAAGGGTTCAGCAACCTAAGCCCACCGCATGTTAGAACCGCAAACCCACAGGTTACGGTTTTTCCCTTTTAGGCAACTCTCCCCTCTCTCATTCCTTCCAGATGTGACTGCCAATATTTTATTTTAAAATAAAACTTATTATAACCAAAAAAAAAAAAAAAAAAAAAAAAAAAAAAAAAAAANTAATTTAAGTGATCTTAAGATCTTGCAATTTCTTGGAGTAAATTGTCTAAATATTTCCATTTTTCTTAGTTATTCACTTATTCTACACTTTTGTCCAATTAGAGAAGTTTCTTCAAACTCCTTTGGATAGGCCCCACTTTTGTAATTTCATGTATCAGTCAAATTGTTTCTTATAATAATAATAAAAAAAAAATAAAAAAAAAGGAGTGATTTAAAGATGAGTAGTTAATTTTGGAGAATTTAATTTGAAGTTAGCATATTAATTTTTTTTTTTAAAAACATAAATTTGATTAACAGAAAGCCATATTCAAAGTAACAAAAACAAATCTTCTCAAGAAGAAGAAAAAAGTATTTTATTTTGGACACGTTAAAATAAAAATGGTAAAATAATTCATAAATTATATTTAAGTTAAAATTATACACATTAAAGGAAGTATCTGATTCTTAAATCAGCACATTAAGTAGAAAAAGTATATGTATGGTATTTAGTTTAAACTAAATAACATTAAACTAACATAAACATATAGTATCTTATTTTTAAATTAGTCAGTTTAAAATAACCTATAAAATGTATTTTATTCTGAAGTTAGTCAAATTAAAATAAAACAGTTCTACAAAAAAAAAATATTTTGGACTTGAGTCAAATTTGAATAATAAGAAAAAAAAAAAATTGAGAACTTTAAGTAAATTCAAGTCCCAATAATTTGTTAAATATATATTGCTTATAAACCCGCACCACAAAGACAACTTTCTTCTACCCATGCTTTCTAAATTCTCAATCATGGGGCCACATTGTGATTAACAGGAGAGTTTTTTTTACATGCTTCTCGTTTCATGTTTGACCTGAGAAGCGGTAAAACAGCACTGACCTCTACTAGATGAAGATTAGAAGCACGGCTGAGAAGAACAAAAGCAAATTCCCCTATCTGAGCCAGAGACATTCCAACCTACACATCACAAATCAAATATCCAGAAGACTAATTATAACATATCATGAACTAAGCACAAATCCCTAGGATATAGTAATAGAATCTTACCAGAAGTGACGTCCTGTTGTTGTACCCAAATCCCTTCACCACTGTGCTAATTACAATTGTTTTTACAATTATTACTAGTATAACAGCTGCAAGCAATATATCAACATGGTTCCACAAAAACTGAACGTTGATCAGCATTCCAATGCTGGCAAGAAAAAGGGCCGCAAAGAAGTTCCTTATAGGCTCTATCTGTAGACAATCAATTTTTAATCATTCAAAAGGATGCAATACTACTCTTGAGATACAGAAAAACAGACATTTCAAACATAATTCCACAGCATATTGTCCGCATTAGAGTGTCAAAGTCCATCTTCCCTAATTCAACTACACTTGCCCTTCCAAATTCTTTTCAACCTAATTATAACCAGTCTTCAGATATTGGAAATGTGATACCACGTTCTGAAGGCCACACAAAAGAAAACTAATGGTATATGAAACCCCACTCAAAAAATAATATCAATAAACAGCAACATTAGATGAGACTAACAAGCTTTTGTAACACTACAATTAAGTCAAATGCACCTCTTGAAACAAAGCATGGAATGCCTTACTTGTTCGAAGGTATGTTGAGCAAGATCAGTTGTTGATATCATAACTCCAGCAGCAAATGAGCCCAATTCTAGACTTAGCCCTAACTTATCGCTACACTGAAATTGTAAAAACAGTTAATAACAAATAATACGCCCATAAAGTAACTTCAATTAATCATATTGCAACCAATAAAATTAAACAAGTTCATCAGACACAGACATGGTATCCCCACCGAAGAATCCATGCTTCAAAGAGTAATATTTAAAAAAGAAGAAAAAATGCAAATAAGTTTCAACTGACAGAACAATTATGTTAATATGATATTCTGGAAATTCAATTGGAAAAATAGACGTGAGGATGTTGACATTTTTCCATTGCAAGCTCAACCATATTCACCACTGAGGCATCAAAATTAATACTTAGGATAAAGATCATGCAGTAGAGAACCATTAAATTTAAAGTTTTCCGTTCACTTGGCAATCGGCAGCTTACTATCTGAGATACAGCCCAAGAAAGAAAGACTACAAGCATGCCTTGATTAAATTGTATTATTCATTCAGCCCCACAAATTTAAGGTCACAGAAAACTAATCCTTAAGTTTCTAATATGCATAACTAACCTGAATGATAGGAAAAAAAAAAAAAAAAAAAAAAAAANAAAAAAAAAAAAAAAAAAAAACAATTCAACATAAGTCCATCGCTAGCATAAAATTAAACTCACAGAAAAAGGAAAGTAGATACTAACCCACGCTACAAGCAAGCAGAATGCCACTGATGCTAATTGATAGAGTTCGTTGGTCTGAAGAGAAAATTAACTTAGAAATGAATCTGAACTTCTGACAGTTACCCAATTGTTAAAACAGTTGAATAAGTATTTGGATGCAAAAAAGCATACCTGTGATGATAGACTTATCATCAATTTTAAGAACCAAGGAATACATGTACGGGATAAAATTGACAAAACAACCCAAAAAGTAACCAAGATCACCAACCTGGTTGATAAATATAAAACCTCATAAATATAGGACTCATAGAATATAATTTCTCTACTCATTTACATGTGATTACAAAACCAGTACTCATTCTTCCTTAATAATAAAAAAATTGTGAATTAAAATATTTATAAAAAAACTAACCGTCTATAAAAGGCGTAAAAACTAGTTCCATATGGTTCTGAAAGCAAATATACAACCCGGCTAAACACACCAACTTTCACCCTTCTTTTTATAATAAATAAATATCTCACAAGAAGAAACAACACACACGTGAGGAACTCAAAGGAGCTTAAACTTCATCCTTTGAACCCCAAAGGTTTGCAACCAAAAAAAAACAAAAAGCTACCTACTCCCTACAAACATTTTAGAGAACTCTCTGGTTTGTTTCTAACCAATGTTCCAAAAGGAATACCACTAATAACATTTAGCTCAAGAATTTAAATTGCTATTTGAAATTAAAAGCACAAATATAGAGCACCAAGTCTTGCACCGAGTTTGGTAAGCCAAACAAAGCTCGGGAATCAAGTGGACTCAAAGATTAAGCCCCAAGAGGCTGCAAGAGCGTAACAATTAGGTTGAAGAGTGCAATTATGGTTCCCCTTTGTTCAATCTTCATTAAGTGATAATACCATTGTGGAAAAGTTGCCAAAGGAAAACTATAACTTTCTTTAAGTACTTAAGATTCCAAAGTAACTTAAAACAAGTCCGTTGAAAAAGGTCCTCTACTTCTACTGATCATTCAAAAGCAAAATTTCCTATGAACTCCTGTTCCAAAACAGTGTAATAGGCTACAAGCATAAGCTGAGGTCAAGTTATGCAAAGGGTTTATTACTGTGGGAAGAGATGCTTTTGAAACATTCTCACCATTGTCAAGAATCATAAATACTGCAAGGTAACACAGCCTAAGGTTTCAACTTACAAAGATGTCTAACATAGGTAACAATTGCAAAACATGTTTGGGATTCTAACGATAAAAACATAAGCATAATGAATAAGACTAAACAGCTGGCCCATCTCTTTACAGCACAAATCATATTAATTGGAAGCCTAACACACAGATATGCTAAAAACAAAAGGATGGTGAGGAGTAAGTGTTATGTACACATCAGGGAATAGGTGGGAAAACTTGTTCGCCATAAGATCCGTCCAAACTTTGAGATTTACAAAAAAATTAATAATAATTAACTGAGTGAGTAAAAGGTATGCTCATGTCCTTAATAAATTCCTATTTATACTTACACTTTACTCATGGATATCACTCCCTGAAGAATACCAGAATTCCCACCCAGCACTGGAAGCAAAGCAAAAAGTAACCCAACAGCACAGTCCTGCAAAGCCAATGAAACTGATGAGTTACATAATAATTTGTTCCCTTTGAGGTCAAGGTTTAATGAGGGGGAAAAACAAAAAACGTTACCTGCAAGATAAGGGTGCCGATCGTGACTTGTCCATGAAGAGCATTTGTCGAATTCTTTTCCATCAAAAATTTCAGCACCTAGTAACCAAGATGATAAGTATTTTACCATATACGCAAAAACATAGGACATAGAGCATGCCCGTGAAAAAAGTTATATAGTATCCTACCACTGCTGTTGAGGACATTGATAGAAATGCTCCAACAAAAACTCCTTCAGAAGCACTCCCACCGCATGACTGCCAAAAAAAAGCACAGCTGCTGAAGTTAAAGTGAAAGAAAAGAGTCTTAGGGAACTCTGATATAAAAAATTTATCAATAAAATAAAAGTTCATTGTTACAGGACGTATGCAAAAGTGTGGTAGATAAGCGTTAGAACCACAGAGCAGGATCCAAAATAATTAATTCAACGGCCTTTGGGGTAGTTAACAATACAAGATCACCAGATTTTCTGTTAACAAGCAGAAAAATCATACAGAGAAGCACTAGTTATTACCGAGGCTATGATCCCACTGAGGCACATAAATAGGATAATTTGGAGCAGGCCACCAAGGACTGCAACTGCACGAACAACTCGAAGCTAAAATATAGCATTAGGCTTAGGAAATCTATTATAATTTTATAAACATTCATGAATGACATTGAATGGAAATTAGACTGACCTTAGTTGTTGAAAACTCCAACCCCAGTGCAAAAAGAAGAAAAACTACACCAAATTGTGCCACCGTTTCAACCTAAACACAATAATCAATAAGAAAGAATTTCAGGACAAAACAAAGGATAAAGCTAGTGGTAAAGGCAACATGAAGAGAAAACAGCACAAACGTCATTTTTCTCTCAATAACCATCACAAGAGAGATACATGTTGCATGCACTAATAAGACAGTGGCTTTGACAGACACAACAACGTTAGAAGTAAAATCAAGAAAGATTGTGCCTGAAACTGACTGACAATATCAAAGAAAAGGACCAGAGTGATAGCTTGGAAGGGCTGCCCCTTTCCTCTGAAGAAAACCTCTCTTTTTTTTTCTTTTTTTTTTTTTATAGAAATCCCTAAATTTCCTAACTCACACGATTTATAACCAACCTTTCATAACAACTATTATCTAAGGACTAATTGACCCCTATCTACAGACCTAAGTCACCTCACAGATTAGAATCAACTTTTAGAAATTTGGTCAAGAGGCCAATGCACGTTAAAATAATCAGAATCCACTTTCTTGATGGAACCATTTTAGAAACTAATAACTGCAGCAAAGCCTATTCTTTTATCATGTCCTATTGGTTAAATAAAAATAAACAAGATTAAAAAGAAAAATCGCTGGTGGTTAATTACCAAATTAAAACTTTGGAAGCAAAACAAATTCATTAGACAAAAAAAGATAAGAAATAAGAGGGGTAGGGTATTTTTCCAATTCATCTGAGAAGATCTCATGAAGAGATCAAGAACTCTGCATTCTGATCTTCTCAGGTTGAACTACAAAGCCTGAATGCTCCATTTTCAGCACTGACGACAAGACTAAAACATAAAGAACTCAAGGACATGCATTCCAAATAACATGCTATTGTCTTCCAATTTTTTAGTAGAGGAAAAAAGAGACCCACGAAACATAAATGATAGCTTTAGGAGAAACGTACTTGCACCATTTCACTGACAAAATTAAATCCTCCAGGCCCAATAATAGATCCTGCTAGAAGGTATCCAGTTATAACCTGATAAAATATAACACATGTTACACATACATTGGATTTCCATATCATGAAATCAGATCACATCCTAGGAATGTTATTCACCATCAAATAGCTTAGGTAAAAAAGTAATCATACTGGTTGTCCAGCACAGGCGAAGGCAATGCCACCACAAGTTGCAGAGACAATAACGATAACCAAATCTGAGATCAATCTGCCAACTCAAAAAATCATAAGTTAATATCCATTCATTACTTAAGGGACAATTATATGAAATAAAAACATACCTCAAGTCTAGCTGCAGCACTGGATATTTAGACTTGAAGTTAGATATGATAAAGACATTGTCCTGAAAAAGAAGGAAAATAAGAAGTTTCAGCAACCTCTGAACATAAAACAAACATCTGACATAGAATACCAAAAATGAAATACTTGTACCTTCCGATCAATCAATGTAGGAGTGTCTTCAGCTCCATTATCACTGTCCAAATTGAAAACATTTTGAAGCTGAAACCTAAATTAGAAGCACAAGTTTTAGGGAAATACACGCTATATCCACTAGTATGGCCTGAAAGTGAAATGTAATACTCAAGTAAGAAGCATATACTTTTCCTCTTTGGTATCATTTTTCTTTGACTTTACCCTTGCCACAGTCTCCAGAACTGCCTGATTAACAACGTCAATCAATGAGGGCAAAACCAGCGCATGATTGTGACCGTATATGCTTGAAACAGTTTACTTTACTTGTGTGAATAGGATCCATAATTCACGTGTTGAGCTTATTAAATCTTTAAGAATAATGGTCACTAGTTTAAAATATACCTGCTGCTCCGCTACGCTGTTGTTGAAGCCTCCTGCATCAGTTGCTGAAATACAAGAGAGAGAAATGTCCTCACATTACTCAAATAGAATATAGAAGGTATCAACATCATAATAGTGAAGCCACCAGCGATATATCTAACATACATCATGCGCATTGAACAACTTTCTCAAACTATTTAAACACTAATATAAATATGTAAAATACGTGAACAATAGAAGGATAGAAATAACAAATGAGATCGATATGCATTGATCTAAATGATCAAATTGAAAAGCTAAAACCAAACAGGTAGAAAGAACAATTCATACAGAAATCGTAATTACAGACAAATTCCGTATTAACATCCTCTTACTAAGAAAAGTGAGAAATACGTCTCCAAAAGCTACAAAACTGAAACGAACCAGATCAAAAACAAAAAAAGAAACAAACAAACAAACAAACCACATAACTATAGAACTGAAGAATTCGTAACCAAAATTAACGCAAATTGCAAAACCAAACAAATGAAAACCCTAACAAAAAGGAGTGAGCAAACGAGATCTAAGATCTACTAACCTTCATTCTGGTCATTCTCCTTGAACTCATTCTCCAAAGCACGATCAATTATGTCAGCAAAACTACCCTCCTTATTCCTCGGACTGGATACATTACTAGACTGGAGAGTAGCGTTAGCGAGAACCGGGTGATCCGAGTCGGAGAGGGCGAGAGCGGTGGAAGGAAGTGAGAGGAGAAGAAGAGAGATGAAGATGGAAATGCAGTCAGATGAGGAGGAAACCTTCAACATTGCAGGAATGTTGGCAACTAGTTGCTCACCATGGGAGAGAAATGGAGGTGAAAGGAGAAACACAGGGATTCGGAAGCAGGAGAAATGAAGAAACCAGGAAGAGAGAGAGTGTGGAGGAGAAGACGATAGCGTTGAAGAGAGGGAGTCAGTAGCTAACCATATCAGAGTGAAAGGTCAATGTGTAGTTCTTGAACCGTCGTTCAATAGCGCATCGCCGACTATTGGACGTACACTTTTTTTTTATTTTATATATATATATAGTTAGAAACCATGGCTCTGCTTTAGGCTTTCCCCGAAGGTCTCATACCATATAAACTCATGATATTCCATTAAATTAATCAACGTGGGACTCACCCTCAATAATCCTCAATAATTCTCAACAATCCTTCCCTCGAACAAAGCACACTATAAGCCTCCCCGGAGGCTTATGACGCTCTTGAATAGCCTCCCTTTAATCGAGACTCGACTCCTTTCTCTGGAGCCCTCGAACAAAGTACACCCTTTGTTCGACACTCTAGTCACTTTTGACTATACCTTCGAGGCCCACAATTCTTTGTTCGACATTTGAGGATCTTATCGACATAGCTAAGTTTAGGGCATGACTATGATACCATGTTAGAAATCAGGACTCTCCACAATGGTATGATATTGTCCACTTTGAGTGCAAGCTCTCATAGCTTTGCTTCGGGTTTCCCCAAAAGACCTCATACCAATAGAGATAGTATTCCTCCCTTATAAACCCATGATCTTTCACTAAATTAACCAATATGAGACTCACTCCCAATAATCCTCTATATATATATAAATTTAATTTAATAAATCATAATAATCATAATAATCAAATTAATTTTTATTATAAACTTTTAATTTCATAAAATTGCACCCTAAATATATATAAGTATAGTAATTGTAGTCCTAAAATTTTAGTTAAAAAATGGTAATGTTGACTATAATTTGAGTGTATTAATAATTCAAATAAATAATATAAATAATTTTTTTTAAAAATAAGATAATGAATGGATTTATTTTATTTGAATGTAATAAAATAAATTATAAAATTTGTGAATTTTGGAGTTTATGTGAATTTAATTTATAAAATGTTAAAAATATTTAATAAATTTTTAAAAAATTTAAAATTGTGTAGAGAGAAGTTATTGGGTTAATTCTTTTGATAAATTAAAAACAATAAAAAGAAATTATAAGGTAGTAAAATAGGAATTTTTTTTTTTTTTTTTTTTTTTTATTGGGAGGAAAATAGAATTTAAATCTATAATTAAAATTTCAAATGGAGTAATATTGAGATGAAGTCTTAAGGGGACAGTGGAGATCCAGTGGAGATGGGGCCCACCCACGTGGCCAAGTTGACTTGTCACTTGGGATTCTTGTAAACGACATTCAACGACGTCGGTTAGCCTCATGCGCCGTTTTGGACCCAAGCCGGATTATTTGGGCTTGGTTCTGTTGTCGGTCTTCAAACTAAAAAAAGAGTTCAAGTTTAAAAAATAATTTACCTTTAAATTTTTTTTAAAAGAAATTAAAAAATACTTATGAATTTTTCTAAACAAATTTTAAAAATCAAATAGGTTACTACGTCTAAAAAAATATTCATAAATTTTTAAAAGTAACGTTAAAAAGTTTGGAGATAACATATAAGATACCGATAGACGGATTTCGTCTGTATATTATAAATAAGAACTTTTTGAACTTTTCTATAAAGATAAAGAGCGTTGGCACTACTTTAAAATTTTAATAAGTATTCTTAAGACAGTGTCTGTAACCACTCTAAATTTTTATTTATTTAATCTAAGATCATTACTATACACAAAATTTACTTTAAATGGACTCTTATCATAAGAGCGACATAAGTTTGTCTTTTACTACCTCGTGAATAACGAATATAAGGAAAGAAAGGAAAACAACTCTGAAATAAATGTTTATACTAACCTATGATTTATTAATGCGATTACAATTCAACCTATACTAATGATGCAAACCGGAATTCAACCTATATTAACATATACTATGAATGCAAATGAAATTCAACCTATACTAACCTATACTACGAATAGAAAACAAATCCTATGCATGTGCCACGATCTCGAGATGTGCGATGTTGCTGTCGGTCTCACATGGGTGCCTTGCCTTTATATGAAAATGTGGTAGCAATAGGCTTGAGTATTTCTAGAATACTCAGTAAGTGACCCCCTATCGGGGTTATGCAACAATCACAGGCAAATGAGATGATGAGACATATCTTTCCATCTATCTTCCTACGGTGCTGTCCTAACGGGTAATTTGGACTTGTACCATATACTCTACACATAGCCCATATGTGCGAGTATGGGCTCACCAGTCAATTCGCACACCGCTGGGCCACTTTCCTTGTCGGGCGAGCATACTCTGGGAGTTGCTTAGGCCAGACACCCATTAGAACTAGTAACCGTCACGACAGCGCTATGCAAAACATAACGATTGTACCCCTGTCATTGGGTGTACGCGTCCGTACCCTTGTGATGGAATAGGGGTATCCTCCAATGCATGAGGTCCCCAATATTTCTACTTTTATCATTAATGAATAGAACCCCGCTATCATCTTTCATGCTTAACATGTCATTTCTCATTTTTCAGTCTACGTATCATACATAATCCTAACGAGGTTACATTTCATGCAATTTATTGTGATTTCATGTCATACATTATTACATTCAAAATTATAGTACCATTCATGCCAGAATCATCCAGACACATCATAAACGTCATAAGCATAACACATCACACCATACTAAACAACATACATTCACATTTCACAAGTGTACTTAATCGAGTATAACAGTCAAGCATACAATTTAATAACACGTGCGAATCCACGGGCAGGTGCCAACATACAACATACAACGCGTAACCTACGACGGGTGAGCCACTTACTTGGTAGGCCTTAGCCGAAGTACTCTCTAAAATATAAACGTAAACATCCTACGCTTCCGTTGGTGGTTGGTTCCTATTGGATCATTCGACACCTTCGTTAGTATTTCACAAACATAATTAATTTTCAACTTAAATTTGTGAAATACGGCCTTAAAATGATCTATTTTACCTTAAAAGGGTCAAAATCAAGTCCGAGAGGGTCGAAACGGTACCAAACAGGTTGAAAACAGGTTTCTCGAGCTGGATAAGCCGCAGAGCCGAGAAGCCGCCACCGAGCCGATCAAGCTGCCGAAGCCGAGGGGGTGTCGCGCTACAGACGTGCCACGTGGCACAACCAGAGGGCGACGCGTGTGCAGCGGTCTTGGGTCGAAGTGCGGGTTGTCGGGCGGGTCGGAGTCTAGACGAGGGTTCTGGTTGTGATGGGCTGCAGGGTTTGGTTGTGGTGGGCTAGGCTGAACTCTACTGGTAGGCCGCAGTTTGTTTCGATGGGTCGAGGGTTGAATCATTGGGCCGAGAGGGTTTTGCATTGCGGTCAGAGATCGGGTCGGACTTCGTCTTCCTCGCCCAGTTGCCAGAGAGTTTTTTTCGGTGACTCTCTCTCTCCTCGGTCATATCATTTCGACGTCCTTTTTCCTCCGTTTTTGAGTCTCCTTATCCCCCTAATCCCGTTTCTGGTGTTTGTTTGGTTCGTAAGGGCCTAACACTCTCGGACTTGAGAGGGTTCCGAATCAGACGTTCTGTCTCCCTTACCCAACGGTGTACAACGTTTAAGCAACGTCGAAATTTATCTTCGATGTGTGTAAAGGTCACTGGGATTGTTTTCGTGGTGTAGATCAGAGGTTTCGAAGTCGATTTCGTATGGTTTGGCTTCGCCGGAGCGTCGTCAGTTTCTTCCTCACTCTCACGTTTTTTTCATTTTCTTCCTTGCAGGCGATTTGACTAAGGGTCGGGGTCTGTTGTTGTGGTGACCCCCGAAGTTTGACGAGGCTCGTGGGTCGCGTGATAACGAAAACTCGACATTCACCGGAGTCTTCAATCATGCCGACGACCGCAGGAATTCTTTTTCTTTTCTAATCCGTTACCATGCCAATAAGAGTACTTTTATACATTTATAAAGAGTTAAAATAAAGAAACTTATTATTACCTTGACACCAAAGAGGAGTTCAACCCAATGTTTTATTTTTGTCCTAGTTGATCCCACATTATAAGTATATTGATTTTTCCTCAATAATCGAGTACTTTTGTCTGTAAATACTGCATATTTGATTCCATCCCTAAATTTTCTTCCTGTGAGTTCGAGTCTCAATACGAATGCTATTTCTTACTGTTCATATGTTATGATATGAATATACGGTTAAATGTATAATAGATCATATTTGTCCATAGTAAGATAATCTAGCGATTTACTTGTTTCTTACCTGAATCAATGAGAATCTATGATTTCATGGTTTGTATTGTTAGTGCTCGTTAGTGCTCGTTATGGCTAAGAACAAAAATAAATAAAATGGAGAGGTGGACCAAGGAACATAGTGAACATGTCATGTCATGTGTTTTCTTTTCTTTAATTATTTTATTTTGTACCATATAAATTAATCATTAAACAACGTTGTCAAAACTCACCTAAAATTTATATTGGAAAGTATAAAAATAAATATTTATGTCATGATTTTTAAAAAATTATTATCCATTTAAGGTTTAGATTAAAAAATATTTTATTCTTTTTTTAATTATAAAATAAAGTTTACAAGACTTTAAACAAAATATTATAAACAAACAAATAAATAATAATAAAGAAATATGAATACCGGGGAAGAGTAAAATAAAATAATACACATTATTAATGTATAATCGATTAAATAATAGTCCAATGTTTAAAAAATTGAATTAAATGTTTTTGAAATATAATATACGACTATAATTCAGTCTACCATCCTCGACATTTTGACCCATTCAAAATTTCGAGTTAGTTAGATTGGCCCAGTAACATAAAGTTCATCATTCAATCCAACTCAATACAATCCTCGATTCTCAAGTTGGGTTGAGTTGTGGAGTTATTTATTTTTTTATTATTATAAAAAATCTTATTGATGCATGTCGCATTAACTTGGTCCAAATATTCTTGAAATCTTATAATAATCATTAAAATTAAATATAAATTTTTTTCTACCGTTTACAATTTATGACTATGAAAAACTTCAGGCATCTAGTTAGTTTTTGTTGGATAATGAAAGTCCCCGTCAGCTAATTTAGGGAATGATCATGAGTTTATAATCAAATAATACTTTATTCATTGTTACGAGGTCTTTTGGTAAACCCAAAGCAGAGCCATGAGAGTTTATGCTCAAAGTGTCAAAGTGGACAATATCATACAATCATGGAGAGTCGTGTTGATCTAACATGGTGTCAGAGTCATGCCTTAAACTTAGTCATGTCAATAGATTGGTAAATCCTCAAATATCGAACAAAGGACTTCAAGTCTCAATTAAGGAGAGGTGTTGGATGATCCCACACCACCTTTATATCATATATAAGGGATTCCTGGATTCGAGCCGAAAAAGTAATATCACTCGATTATCAAATCGATTACAAATTTTTTTTTTTTTTGTCGGTGAGAATCCCAACAAAGAGACTTTTACTTCTAATAGGTTATGAACTAAAGGCGTTGAATAACAACTAAAATAGAGTATTAATTTACTCCAACCCAACAAAAATAGAGTATTAGAGTTGATTTGAGTTTCCAATCAATCTCAAATTTTCTCAAATTTTGGATTGGATTGGTGACTCAACCGTTACCTCTAGTTGCTTTGAATGAAATTAATCGAAGTGATTTATTGTTGTTTTAATGTCATATCATCGAATTCATAGATGGTGAATCGAGAACTCTATATATGCACGTCGTCAAAGCGGGAAAGGGTTGAAAGTTGACAGAAATGGAAGAATCTGTCCAGATCCGGTGATTCATCTAATTCATCTTCCATCCCTTTCGCTTCTTCGTATGCGACACGTAAACTGGGGAAGATTTCGCTGCGATTTCTGTTTTATGAAGGCAAACATGGAGGAAGGAGACGATGGGGTGTAGGCGTTCGTAAATTTTTCTGGAGATTTGAGTATCGACAGCCATGAGTTTATCGGTAAATGCTCGACGCTTCCAGCTCTTTCATATACATATTTGAAACTACCATTAATTTAAGATGAAGTTCGGTTTCTGGTTTTGTTATTGAACAGAGCTCAAGTTTCTTCACGGTGAGCGAACGGATCTGTGCGGCATTTATACCAATCATTGCGGTTGTAGAGGCCTTGATTTTGACGATGAGCAGGTGCTTTGATTGTCGCCATGAGAGTGAGAAAGGTCGCCGCTGCCTTAGTGAACTTTCTCGGCTTGCTAGTGAAACTAGATGTAAGGATTTCTCTCTTTCTTTAGGGCGTTTTTTTAACAAATCCTTTTCAATTTAGGAGGCTAGACTAGTGGAGTGATTTGATTTCTTGTTCATACTACGAAGTGAGGTTTAAATTTTAGCTTTGATGTGGGTGTTGTACAGTTTCTACCAATGAAGTGGAAGCGCTGTATGAGCTTTTCAAGAAGTTGAGTAGTTCGATTATTGATGATGGATCGATTCACAAGGTAGTGGCTATTGGATTTCTGGCTTCTACTTCTGATTTTTCTCATATATTCTACGGATTCATTTGATTGATTCACTATCAGATTCTACATCGGTTGGGGAGGAGAACGAAACATTCTTTATAAGGGTGTGGAAACCTTTCCCTAGCATTTCAAATTTCTTCACAGAAAGCTCAAAGTGGACAATATTTGCTAGCGATGAGCTTGGGTTGTTACAAATGGTATCAGAGCTAGATATCGGAAGATGTGCCAGCAAGGAGGCTCAGCCCGGAAAGGAATGGACACAAAGCGGTGTACCAGCAAGGACGTTGGGCCCCGAAGGAGGGTGGATTGGAGAGTCCCACATTGATTGGAGAAGGGAACGAGTGCTAGCGAGGACATTCGGCTCCAGAGGGGGTGGATTGTGAGATCCCACATCGGTTGGGGAGGAAAACGAAAGAGGCTGAGCTTGAAGGGGGTGGACACGAAGCGGTGTGCCAACAAGGACGTTGGGCTCCAAAAGGGGGTGGATTGGAGGGTCCCACATTGATTGGATGGAGAAGGGAACGAGTGCCAGCGAGGACACTGGACCCCAAAGAGGGGTGGATTGTGAGATCCCACATCGGTTGGGAGGAGAACGAAACATTCTTTATAAGGGTGTGAAAACCTCTCCTTTTAAAAACTTAAGGGAGGAGAACATTTCTTTCCATGAATATACCGCAGCATTCTTTAGCATATAGCACATATTCACTCCATTCACACTATGAATTTACTTTATGAATAATGCTTTTGAAGCTAATTGGTACCTCACATCATTCTTTTTTGAAAGATGCCATCGTAACAATAATGGAAGCACTACCCATGTTAGTGTAGTACATGAAATTTCCATTAGCCCGCATAAAGTTCTGAAGCATATTATAAAAGTGCAGTGGAGAATACTGTAAAGCTTTAAATATAAAGTGAATATAGTACAACAGTAAATGACATGTTCAAATGTTCGTATTTTGTTTCTATCCCATGTGGGTTCTGATATGAGATAAATAATCCATTTCACTGGAGCGGGAACGCCCATTAGCAAGACCATCTTGGATTCTTATAACATGCTGGTTTCATACTGTAGGAGGAGCTTCAGCTGGCACTTCTCAGAAGTCCATATGGCGAGAACCTGTTTCTGGATCGGGTAAATGCAATAAATCAAGTGTGTTAAAGCCCTTTTTCTTCATTAAGATTATTTACATCATAGAATGGGCACAAGACACACAATCCAAGTCACTGTCATCATGACCTTTTATGTTTTTCTTAATGTTTGTCACTGTTTCCATTAAGGTTTCTCAATCTTTATACTTCCATGAATAAAAATTTTGTGATGGAATTTATATGTTCAACTAATCCTTATATGTGATTTATTGCTGGTAGAAAGGTTAACTTGGGGGAGTAGAAAGGAATCACATAAAAGTAACATTTAGTCATATATTAAGTTAGAATGAAATCTTGATATTGAGACATGGAGTTACGGTGAGATCCCACATAAGTCGGAGAGGGGAAGTATTTCTTATAAGAGTGTGGAAACTTCTCCCTAATAGACGCATTTTAAAACCTTTGAGAGAAAGCCTAAAGAGAACAATATCTGATAACGGTGGGCTTGGACTGTTACAACGAGCTTATATGTTCATACTCTGTTCAACGAAATCATTCCATTTCTTTGTGATTATGTTCATACTCTGTATTTCTCTCTCTGTAGAATACAATGATTGTACAAAATTACTGTACATTGGATGCGAGGTCCTAAATGTTTTTACACCATTAAAAGTCTCTTCCATCCACCAAATGAGAAGAAAAAAAAAAGTTTTCTGGTCAGAATCAAGAAGGATTTTTCGTTGACAAATTTTATTGACCATGTCATTTTATTGCTCTTTTTCTTTTACTTGACACTTAACTACTTTATGCCTAGGTTTTTGATCTTTTTGATGAAAGAAAAAATGGAGTGATTGAATTTGATGAATTTGTCCATGCTCTTAGCATTTTCCATCCCCATGCACCTACTGAGGAGAAGATTGACTGTAAGTGTAGATTAGAACGTTTGTTTGGCTCTATCATCTTGTATATATATTGATTTTTGTCCATGATTTCTTGTAGTTGCGTTTAAACTCTATGATTTGAGGCAAACGGGGTTCATTGAACGTGAAGAAGTGAGTATTAATTGGGTCAAACTGATGTGTAAGCCGAGCTTCAGGGGTAGAAGATGGTTGTTTTGTTGGTGTCATTTGGGCTTCTGGCTAACTAGGAGTTTTGCTGGATTCAGGTTAAGCAAATGCTTATAGCAATCTTAATGGAATCTGACACGAGGTTATCCGATGAACTTCTCGAAGCAATTATCGACCAGGTCTCGGTCGAACTTATTGCCATTTTTTTTCTTTCTTTCTCAGAACTCTTTGAAGTTTCTATAATGACTTGTAGTACCTGCAGACATTTGCTGATGCTGATGCTGATAAGGATGGAAGAATCAGCAAGGAAGAGTGGAAGGCTTTTGTAAGCAAACATCCATCTCTTTTGAAGAACATGACCCTTCCTTATTTGAAGTAAGTAAATTCTCACGACGGAATGATTTTTCAAGTGCCTAAAAATACTTGAAAAATCATTTCAAACAAGTGGTTATTTACAGGAACACGAACTATATTTAGTTTTTAATGGTGTTTAATCTTTCAGAGATGTAACGACGATATTTTCCAGTTTTGTTTTCAACACTGAGGTTGAAGATTAAAAATTTCACAGCCACTTTTGCATTGAACTGAAATCACTGGATCTTACTTCATTAGAACTGAGGAAGCATCGATGCGAAGGTATCACTCAGGCCAAAACACTCTGGTTATTCCATCTGTGCATTGTACAGTAGTATCATTTTCCAGGTTTTGTGTATCATTTCTTGCCAGCGCTCTACCATTGTTATTCTAGCTAGCTTGTTCATAGCCTAAGAGATGTGTTAGAATCTACACATGAATGTATTTCTTGACTTTGATACCGATACCGATATCGATATCGACATCGACATCTTTTTGTATGCTTTTCTAGTTGTAACGAAGTTTTGGTCCTCTTCATACGTGTACAAATTGAGCACAAAATAAATGGTGAGTGAGCGAACAAAATTAATAAAAATCGAGACGATTTGTTTTTTCAGTTCGAGAATGAGGTTCCAGATTAGATTGATGGAATCCCGTTTCTTGGTAAGCAAGAGAATTAGTCGTCGTTCGCAAAATCAAACCAACAAATTGCTTCGCCAATAGGGGCTACTTCGTGCGAAATAAAAATGTTGCTTGGAAAGCCATTTGTTTAATGAATTCGATGCTAGTTAGGTATGACATTTTTGCTCTTTGTGCGTCAATGACTAATTTTACAATGAAAAATAATGTTTGGTTTTTCAGAATGTGGACGATGCTGAAGGTAATAGTCAGAGAAAGTCCATTCCTGAAAGGTAAGTTTTCCTTCTGGTAGATGATCTGTTGATGTCATGAGTAGGATAAATTTACTGGTTGTTTATGAACGGCTGGTGTTTTGGTGTCTTTGATGCGATGGGATGAGTTGAGGCAAACGAACCATCTCGGGTCGCCACCGGTTGACTTTCTGGCCTCTGAATTATTGAAGAAGCTTGGTTTTCAAAGATACAAGATACGAGTTTGATTCATTGTTTGTGCATATAGGAGTTGGTGACAAAATTAATGTTAAAGGTGTGAAAACCTCACTAGAGGTCACATTTTAAAACCTAGAGGGAAAGCTTGGAAAGGAAAGAGAGAAGATTTTAAAATCTTGAGGGAAAGCTTGGGCTTTAAAACTTTGAGGGAAAACCTTGAGGGAAAGCTTGGAAGGGAAAGCCCAGAGAAGATAACAGCTAGCGGTGGACTTAGGCCATTACAACAAATGGTATCAAAGCAAATATCGGGCAGTGTGCCAACGAGAATGTTGGTCCCCAAAAGGGGATGGATTGTGAGATCTCACGTCGGTTGAGGAGAGGAACGAAGCATTGCTTATAAGGGTGTGAAAACCTTTCACTAGTAGATGCGTTTTAAAACCTCAAAGGAAAGCTCGGAAGGAAAAACCCAAAGAGAACAATATCTACCAACGGTGAGCTTGAGTGGTAGAATAGAACAGAAACGAAAAAGAGAACAGGGAGGTAAGCAACAATTACTACAATGTTGAAGTTGCAATCAGCAACAAATGTTGTACTGCAGCAACTAACTTTCAACGTTTCAGGAAAGTGAAAATGACAAATACCAATATTGGTAATGTATGTACAGTGAAACTAGAGAGGAGAAACAGAGAAAAGTTGTAATATAATTGAGAATCTTGCAGGAAGAACTGTGTAGGAAACTAAGCAGTGGCTGCTGCTGCTTCCTCGACAACCTGGTTCGCTGGCTGTAGAGTACAGATCAGGTTGCGATCACCATACACATTGTCGACACGTCCTGAAACCACCGCGAATTCCATTCAGTAACAGAAACCACATCGACATAAACTAAGCAGAGAAGTAAGAACCAAGTAACTTGTATGTACCTGTGGTTGGCCAGAACTTGGAACCCCTGAGCCAGGAAGCAGGAAAAGCTGCATATTCCCTCGAGTATGGCTTTGTCCATGCATCTCCCATTAGCAGAGATGGCGGATGAGGAGCACCCTGCATCAATACGCAGTGAAAATCCTTGTTAAGGGTCTTATTAGATGAAAATTGGTTACGTTATTGAATTCTGGTGAAGAGAACCTCACCTTTAGGACATTGTTGTTGATATCAGCTTTTCCTTTCTCAATCTGAGCAATTTCTTCTCTGATCGAAATAAGGGCATCACAGAATCTATCCAACTCCGCCTGCAAAACGCGTTTGTATTTACTTAGCAGGGAGTGAAAAGGAAAAAGGTGTCGGTGTCGGAGTCGGCGTTAGGAAAGGTACCTTGCTTTCACTTTCTGTGGGTTCGATCATGAGCGTGCCAGGGACAGGCCATGACATGGTGGGTGCATGGAAACCATAGTCCATTAGACGTTTAGCAACATCTTCAGGCTCTATTCCAGCAGTTTGCTGCGCCAATTGCACAACAAAAATGACCCAACTTGCAGGATAGAAACTCTAGTAAAACTTTGAAAGAAAAAAAAAAAACTACCTTGAAGCCTCTCAAGTCGATGATGAATTCATGGGCAACCGTTCCGTTGACACCACGGAAGAGAACAGGGTAATGTTCCTGCAGAGCAGAGCACAGAATCGGATCAGACATCTATTCTTAAACAATTTACAAGGATTATTGAAGGCGTGAAAGGAAGAAACATAAGAATCAGGAACCTCTAAACGTTTAGCCATGTAATTTGCATTCAGAATGGCGATCTTCGATGCGTCGGTTAGCCCCTGGGATCCCATCATGGCTATGTAAGTGTAAGATATAGGGAGAATGAGAGCAGACCCCCATGGTGCAGCAGCTATTGTACCAAGAGGCTGAGCATTGTCAGGAGCAGGTATGCCTCCAGTAGGTACCTTCAGAATTCAACGCCAAATTAAAATCTATTGAAAGTGTCTCTTGTATAGCAATCAAATTGAACTGAGATGTTTTACCACAGGATGTGAAGGCAAAAATGGTGCAAGGTGCTTCTTGACACCAATAGGGCCCATGCCAGGGCCACCTCCTCCATGTGGAATGCAGAAGGTTTTGTGGAGATTGAGATGGCAAACATCAGCTCCGATCCAACCCGGGCTTGTTAAACCTACCTGAAGAACACACCCAGAATCTACTGTCAATACACTCTGAATATGAATCGATATCAGAAGTGATAAGATCGGAAGATGCCATGACACGTACCTGGGCGTTCATGTTGGCTCCATCCATGTAGACTTGACCACCATTGTCATGAATGATCTTACAAATCTCATCAATGCCTTCTTCATACACTCCATGAGTAGAAGGGTATGTGACCTATCACCATTTCAACCAAACAGTCTGAGTTTTAGCTCAAATCTAATTCTCTCCATGAATGAATCATAGAATCTCTTACCATGAGAGCTGAGAGATTCTCCTTGTTGGCTTCTGCAGCCTTCTTCAGCTCCGGAATGTTGATGTTTCCCTTCGAATCGGTTCCGACTGAAACTATCTTCATTCCACACATGGCTGCACTTGCAGGATTCGTCCCGTGTGCCGAGAGCGGAATGATGCACACGTTGCGGTGGTGGTCTCCTCTTGCCTGCAAAATTTTGAGTTAGCTCACTTTTTCTCTAAGGCAAATCTTAGTTCTTTTTTCCATGATCTTTTATCTTAATGTAAGAAGTAGAAGAACTCTTGATTTTAATTTTAATAATGTCATTACTGCAAATTTAAAATTTTAATTAATTAATTAATCATATAATTACCTTTATAAACAATATCTATGATAAAATTTATTCTATTTTAGCGTAAAATAAACTTTTGATTAGTTTGAAATTCGTGTCTATTTCATTCTTAGAATTTCAAAATAACATAATTAAAAAAAACAATTTTAAATAGTCCTCGAACTCGCTCTCATGATTGGGTTGACTCAAACTAGTTTGATCCTTAAAGTGAAGGCTCAAGCTTATTCCGACCCTAATAGTCCTAAGACACTATTAGAACTTGACCAAGTCAACCTAATATAATCCAAATGAATTGACTCATGGGTCAACTCGATCTTCACTATAATGATTTTTAATCAAATTCAATGAATAAATGAATTGAATTAGGTCGAGCCAATCAAATCTAGGTCGAGCTTGAATTGAACTTAGATCGACCTTTGGCCTTTGAGCCTGTTGACGAGACTCACCTTGAACCCATAGACTACAACAATTGATTTGTTCAATTAAAAATTTGACTCTATGGTTTTAAAAATTTCAATCAAGTCGAGATTAGTTTCGATGTTACGTACCATGTGGTAAGCACGAATAACCATGAGGCCAGCATACTCTCCAGCCGCACCAGCATTTGGTTGCAACGAGAATGAATCAAACCCTGTTATCGCACATAACAGGTCTCCCAAATCACTGAACATCTCCTGCAAATTCGAAAACAACAACACGTTAATCCCATGTCAACTCAATCTGTTTTAAGCAAACACGATGCTTCTTTTGCCCCCCTTTCAGGCAATCAATCAGATAACACGTATTTACCTGATACCCCTGAGTCTGCTCAGTAGGAGCAAAAGGGTGAAGGTTGGTGAAACCGGGCCATGTTACGGGCATCATCTCCGTTGTTGCATTCAGCTTCATCGTACAAGACCCCAACGGAATCATACTGTGGCAAAGCGAAAGGTCCTTCGACTGCAACTTCTGGAGGTACCTCAGCAGTTCATGTTCAGTATGGTACCTGATGCAGAACATAACATATTAGTCAAATCTTTATACGATTTCCTACATGAGTTTATATTCCGACGATTGTGAACGATGCGTACGTGTTAAAGATCGGATGGGTAAGGTATGAGCTCTCCCTCACTAGACCTGCAGGAATTGCATTCTCGACCTCGGGAGCAAGAGATTCTGCAGTAAATGGAACCTATACAAGAACAAGATATTGCCAGACATGAAAATGAGAACAATAGAAAGAAAACTCGTGAGAATCCCACGTTGGTTGGAGAGGGGAACGGAACATTTCTTATAAAGGTGTGAAAACCTCTCCCTAGTGGACGTGTTTTAAAACCGTGAGGCTGACAGCGATACATAACGGGTCAAAGCGGACGATATTTGCTAGCGGTGGGCTTGGATTGTTACAAAAATACAACTCTAGATACAATTCAAATACTTACTGGCTTTCCACCCGAAAAAACCGAAAAAAGATCATCAACATCCTTTAAGGTCGTCGTTTCATCGAAAGCAACGGTGATCTGGAAAGCAATCCATCGATTGTTAATCACACGACATGAAATATTTCCATCAAGTAATCGATGCACAATATGGAACTTTGCTTACCGTGTTCTTGTCGACGATTCGAAGATTAATACCCTTCTTGTAAGCAGCATCAGCAATTGCATCAGCATTAGCAACCTTAACCTTTACGGTGTCAAAGAAGGGAAGACCTTGAACTTCGGCTACGCCTAGTTTCTTCAGTCCAACAGCAAAAGCACCAGCAAGGCCATGAACTCGCGTTGCAATGGCCTTGAGGCCCGCTGGTCCATGGTACACAGCGTACATGGCAGCCATGTTCGCGAGCAACGCCTATATAAACGAGAACACATTCGAAGCAGAGCCAACTCAATACATATTTACTAATCGACGTTTCACAAAATGATCATATGAACTATATAATCTATATACCTGAGCAGTACAAATGTTGCTGGTAGCCTTGTCCCTCCTGATATGCTGCTCCCTCGTCTGCATCGCCATACGCAACGCAGGTTTACCCGACGAATCAACGCTAACACCAATGATTCGTCCTGGCATCATCCTCTTATACTCTTGAGAGGTAGCCAAAAAGGCAGCATGAGGACCACCATACCCCATCGGAACACCGAACCGTTGAGCAGATCCAACGACAATATCCGCCCCCAATTCACCGGGGGGCTTCAACATCGTCAATGCCAAAAGATCAGTAGCCATCACAACCTTAACCCCATTAGCATGAGCATTCTTAATAAACTCCCCATAGTCCAACACCTCCCCTTCAGTACCAGGATATTGAACAAGAACACCACAAACATCCCCCGATTTATAATCGATATCCTTAAGATCTGCAGTCACTACGTTCAGATCGAAACCCGCTGCTCGAGTAATACAAATATCAATCGTTTGCGGGTGACAATTATTTGAAATGATAAACGTTTTCTTCTTCCCTTTCAGAATATTATTACACATTGCCATAGCCTCAGCAGCTGCAGTTCCTTCATCAAGCAATGAGGCATTGGACATAGGGAGACCAGTAAGATCTGTGATTAATGTTTGATAATTAAGCAAAGATTCAAGACGACCCTGAGAAATCTCAGCCTGATATGGAGTGTATTGAGTATACCAAGCAGGATTCTCCATAATATTTCTCAAAATAACAGGAGGAACATGAGTATTATAATACCCCATCCCAATATAAGATTTGAAAATCTTGTTCTTAGCAGCCAAATTCTGCATATGTTCAATCATTTGGCTCTCTGTTAACCCTTCATCGAATTTATTGAATTTCATCGATTGAAGCCTAATCGATTTAGGGACAGTGGCATCAACAAGCGAATCGAGGCTATCAAATCCACATACCTCAGCCATTTTGGTTTGTTCTTCAGGGGTAGCAGAGTTATGGCGGCGAGGGAACGTATCGCTCGGCTTCAAAGCCTCAACGGAAACGGACCGGAATTGAATCTGAGAACCGATTCCGAATCCATTTCGATTGAGAAACGAATCCGATCTTACCGGTTTAGAAACGAACGAATTGGAAGACATTGAAGAGATGAATCTCGACGCTGTGAAGGAAACAGGGGAGGAATTGAACAATGGGGGATCGATTTGTCGGTGATGCTTCGAGGCTGCAACGAGGCGCCTCAGCGCCGCCTTGTTCGCCAACCGCCGCGCGCGTTCCATATCGATTGAAGGGAAAGGAAACCCAAATGGGGTTTGTTGAGAATCGAAATGGGGTGTGGGGTTTTGATGAAAAGCTTAGATTTGTGTGGCTATGGCGTCTGGATTACACCATGGAAATGAGGGGAGAAAAGGGTGGAGGATAATATAGGGGGGAGTTCACTCTTTTCCATGAGCAAGAAAAGCAGGTATTAATACAAAATTGGTGTCCTTTTGCGGCAAGGGGGAGCTTTCTTTATTGATTTTAAATTTCTTTTTTTTTTTTTGAATTAATTGGAATTTTAAAGAAAAAAAAAAAGGAATATTTTGATGAGAGGAAATCACAGCCAACCAAAGCAAGAACAGGATCGGGTTGAGGAATGAATGGAACAGAATGAATTGCCGAAGGGATCATGTTTTAATGGATCTCCAGTTTCCTTCCCAGATTTTAAGATTGGAGAAGATAAAAATGGTAACAATTTTCAAAAAAATAAAAAAAAAATTACTTCTTTAAATTAAGAATTTAAATCTTCTTCGTGTAAAATTATAAAAACCGGATTTTTAGATCTAAAATATTAAAAAAAAAAAAAACCCCAAAATGGTTTCTCGAGTAGGATTAGACTTCCGTTTGGCTTGAGGAAACCCTTGCATGCCTCCGTTACCTTTTGGGAGGCCTACAACCCATAGAAACTATCTACCCGAGACTCTCCCTTGGTCTGTAGATCTTGATATAAGGTTAGAATTAATCGTCAAAGGAAACCTTTGCACACCTCAGTTACCTTTTGGAGGTCTACACCCCATAGAAACTGTCTACCTGAGACTCTCATTTGGTTTGTAGGTCTTGACATAAGGTTAGAATTAATCTAGCCCGAGGAAACCTTTGCACACCTCAGTTACCTTTCGGAGGCCTGCACCCCATAGAAAACTGTCTACACTCCCCCTTGGTCGATAGGTCTTGACATAAGGTTATAATTAATCTAGTTAGAGGAAACCTTTGCACACCTCAATTACCTTTTGGATGTCTACACCCCATAGAAACTGTCTACTTGAGACTCTCGTTTGCCTTGTAGGTCTTGACATAAGGTTAGAATTAATCTAACCCGAAGAAACCTTTACACACCTCAGTTACCTTTCGGAGGCCCTACACTCCATAGAAACTGTCTACTTGAGACTCTCCCTCAGCTCATAGGTTTTAACACAAGATTATAATTCTAGCTTTTTCAGAGTGATATCTCAATAATGGCCATGAAAGTTAAAAGTCTAATTTACTATGAAAAAGAAAATAACCCACAAATACATTTTTACTGTATTTTTTCCCACCTTGACAGATGTATTGGTTCATATCATATATATTTTAATTAAAAAACAGATTATAACACCGTAAAACTAAAATTTAAACTCATTAGATAAACTAGACACCCCGACCAAATTGAGAACATAAAACAGAATCTAGATTGAATCTCGACTCGGGTTTTTGATTTTGTTGGCAAATTCTCCTTCTCAATTGGCTCATCTTCAAATCCAACCTCAATTTAAATACAAACAAAAACTTATGTGAAAATGCAAGAGGGAGGTGATTGGGATGCTTTTTGTTTGTGATATATATGGGAACCATTTTCAAAAGCTTATTTATAATTATTTAAATATTCCTAATATATTTTTTTTCCACCTTTAATTTATTTGCGCGAATCAATAAATATTTATTAATCTTTTTTTAAAAAATGAAGCATTATTCTATTTCCAGAATTTATCCAATTTTTTAAATTTAAAACATTGACTTAAATAAAAGCAAGAATAAATAATAAATAATAAATATAATAGTTTAGGTTTAAATAATTGAGAATATATTATTTCAATGCTTTTTGTATACTCACAAAAGTAAGATTTATTTTTGCCCTTACTTTTATTATTGGAATATATTTAATTAAATTATTTAAATTAATTTTTTAAGAATCATTTATACTGATTATTGAATTACCTAAATTAGTTATTAATTCTAAAAAAATTATATAAGTAACGTCTATTTATTTATTTTTAAATATTTAATTAAAATTTAAAATTTGAAGGGTGAGAAAATAAAATAATTATAAAATTACCCGTAAATTTGGATGAGTTCAGTTTAATCCAATCTAAAAAAACCATGAACCAATTCAATTTATAAAATATTTATTTATTTGAATCCGAACCCAACCCAACCTATACAGCTTAAGTTGAGTTGATCAAAATTTTCGAGTTATTAGGTGCTCAATCGTAATTAATATTTCCTGTACTAAAAAAAAAATATATTTTTTTTTGATATTAACAGAAAAATATGTTACATAATCTAATAATCTAATTTAATGTATGAGCACATAACTAATTAACCTACCTTGTCTAATTATATAACAGGTAGTTATCATAAAACCGGTATATATCTATAGGTAGGCAGTCGCCAAAAACTTAAACGATATTCAAAATGTCTTAATTTTATTTATATGACGTAACATTGAACGTCGCTTTATTTTGACAAATGTGGGATATATTTTTTCGGTAGTCGTGTAATATTATTTTTTTTCTTCAAAAATAATAATAATAATAATAATTGTTGTGGACAAAATTCCACTATTTAATTTCATTATCATCATAACATGAAAAATGAAGGTTTATTAATTAAAGGAAGAAAATAATAAAATTGAATGGTGTGGGATTGATGCAAGAGGGAATGGGGACTTTTTATCTTCCAACTTGTGCTTTTTTAATTGGTGGGAATTTTTTTTAAAAAAAGAATATAGTGTGAATCCAAATATGTGATGGAATATTCTTTTTTAGCCATTATTTGCAAATCCTTATCTTTCTTAAAAGACATATATATATATGAATAACCCTAGCGATTTTTTTGGAGAGATATATCTCGAGAAGTGACTGTGGACTGATGTATTAGGCTCGACCCTATCTTTTAGAGCATGCATTTCCATTCATATCGTAATAGGTCTAATAAGCTACGTGTTTGATGTACTACCAAAAGCTTAATAATAATGTACTGTCAATTTGTCTAAAAAATATTTATAAATTTTCAAAAGTTTCAATAATACTCCGAGATGAAAATGGTGAGTACTTTGTTTTAATTTTTTTTTTTAACTTTTAATAATGTTTCAAAAATTGATACCTTTCAATTTAAATATATATATATATATATATACTGTCTGTACTATATTTAAAAACTATCCACAAAATTTAAGAGTAGCACCGGCACCTTTCACCTTTATAAAAAGAAAAAAATCAATATTTTTTTTTATGAATGAGTTACACTTTTAGATTAACTATAAATATTTTAATATTATTTTGAAAAGTAAGTATTTAAGTTTTAATTAAATATATTTTTGTAGTTCTTTTAAAAAGTTTAAAGATGCATTTTTTATATAAAAAAATTGGTATAAATGAAATTTTTTAAAATTTAAGTATTTTTTAAATTAAAACTTTTAAAAGTTTAGAAGTATTTTTATTAATTTAATAGGTGGAGGCCTCGTACCGAAGAAAAGAGTATTATTTGATCATTCCCTAAATTAGTAGACGTGAGACTTTCATCATCTAACAAAAAGAATTCTGAAAAAAAAATCTTCATAGTCGTTTTTCAATTTTAGAAAATTTATTTAAAAATCGATAAAGTAAAAATAATATATTTTAAAATTATTCAGTCGAGAGTTGTTTGTTAGTTTATTTATATTATAAATAATATAACATATAGAATAATTTTATTCACATTATAAATAATATATTTAAAAATAGTATGTAAAATATATAAATAACGTGTTTAAATATATTATGAAATGTTGAGATATTTTTTTTTTAATTTAAAAAGATAAGCTTATGAAATAAAAAAGGAAAAGATATTTGTTGTTGTAAACAAATTAATAAAATAATATAAAAGAAATTAAATAAAATAAGGTTTAATTATAAAAACTAAATAAATTAATAAAATAATATAAAAGAAACTAAAATATAATAATCCTTAATAATAGGAAATGTGCCATTTTGGTTTGGATTAACGTAAAGTATTGTCGGGTTGGGTTGGGTTGGGTTGGTTTGAATTCTCGAATTCAATATATACTAATCGTTTAAGTCTCAACACAGTTCATCCAATGATAAATCTAATTTAAATAATTGATTTTTAAATCATAATTTTCGAACTGTCTTATCATTAGTTGACTTCTTGTCATAGTCAACCAACAATCGTCACATAGGCTATTCTTACCACTAATAAGCTTTAAATTTGGTCTCGATTAATAATCATCTAAATAATAGAGGTGTTAAAAAATTTGATGATCCGAAAAATCTGATCAACCCAAATTTATTGTTAATTTTAAAATATATACTTCTCCTGTGATACAATTATATATTATTTTTATTTAAATTCATAATTATTTTATTAATTATTTATTCTCTGTTTAACTATTTACGAACTAAAATTAAAAACAATAATTTGAATTTAACAATGTGATGAACCTAATAAAAAAAAATTAAAATTACTTTGGGTTAAATTTAATATTTTATAGGTTGAAAAATTTTACAACTCGAACAAACATCCTGATCTAAACTCAACCCACGAACACCGTACTAAATAGTTTGGAATGTCAAACCATCTTTATTACAACGTTAATTCATAAAAAAATTTACAACCCGAACAATTAAATTAATCTAAGAAAAATAATTAACTCGAAAATAATGACATCACATGCATGCACATGTTAAAAGATAAATTAACAATTTATTTTGTACTTAAATAAAAATGTGCAATTATGTTAATATTTATTTATATTACGCACGTGCTTAATATTAATAACATTATATGTCTTTTTTAATTCACATTATATGTATATTAAAATATTTGAACGGCTTTAACTAATTTATGGACAAATTAAAAAAGTATTAAATATATAAAAAAAATAAAAAAAAATATATAATATATAGATCAATCAAATCAACCAATTCAGAGCAGGCAAGGCAATGAGGCATTCATCAAAAGGCAACAGCTCCACTTTTCCCCCACATTTTTAATAAGTTAGGTGAATGGTCACCCCACATGTGACCCTCTCCTCTCCAATTCCCTAACCTTAATGTTACTAGTTTTAATCATCCTTACGGATCGGGACGTTAGAGGGGCCTACCCCTACTAATCGTCGTGTGCCTGTCCTAACCCTACTGCTTGTAGGCGTCGAGAGTCATTCTACCCCTACTAATCGTCATGCCTATCTTAGCCCTACCACTAGTAGGTATCGAGAGTCGTTCTACTCCTACTAACCGTCGTACCTATCTCAACCCAGCTGCTAGTAGGCATCGAGAGTCGTTCTACCCCTACTAATCGTCNAATACAATTGATTTTCTAATGAACAATTTGTTTATGATCAAATTATAAATTAAATCATTTTGAAAGGATAAGACCTCATTGTTTAACTCCTGAAATCGGTATTCTTTATATAAGAATAAGTAAATTTCGTCATGTGAACCTTATATTCCTAACTCCATGATATGAACAAAGATATCTCAATCATGTAATATAAAATTCAAAGATGTGGCGAAGAAAATGTTGTTCAAATGTTTATAAGATGTTGCAATTCATGTCACGGTAAAAAATAATCAAACTTCATTTATTTTTAGATGGTTATAAAATTTGGGTGTCTAAATTTCTTTGCAATTCTATGTAGTTTAGGTTATATGGTTAGAATTATTCGAGCTTAACTTGATCAATCTTGTTTGTGGAGTGATTCGAATTTCAAACAAATATTTTTGTCTTGAGATATTCGATTAACAAGGTAATTTTACGTTTTCGATTCTCTTGGACATGTTTTTGACATTATTGAGGGCATTTGAGGTTGGTAAGGCTGATGTTTACTCAAATTAATTATTGTTGAGCTAAAAAATTCGGAATAATCAATATGTTTGGTTAAACTAAGTTTAATAATTTGTCCTTAGGGAGTGATATGGACATGTATAGGTTTAAATTGAACGATTGAAGGACAGTCTTGGAACAGCTATAAAATAGTTAGAGGCTCCGATCAAGGCCACGGTAAGTGACTTTAATGTTTGATGGTTGGAATAATTGTATGATGTATGGCGACCCATGACCGTGGGCCTTTCATGCGTCATAATGTTATGTTATGCTTATGTATGTTATGTGATGACCTGTGATGCCATGTTATGTATGTATGTGATGTTCTATTATGTCATGATATGTATGGTACGAAATGCTAGGTTGTGATACAAAATGCTAGGTATGTAATGTTATGTCATGTGACGTTATAGATTATACTATACTATGATGATGCAAGATGAAAGTCCTGATGAGTACTAGGCATACATGACTCATATTTGTACTATGACATGAACAAAAGGAATAACGAAACAATTCTTATTATATACTATGATTTTAAATCATGAGAACCTCATGTATTTATGTATGTCGTGTGCATTGAGATACTTCCATATTATGCTATGTTAGCATGGACACATACCTTTTCGATATTTATGTTCGCATTTCGCCTAGGGCCTTCCCTTCCATGGTGTCCAGCATTTCTAGACGACGTGCATGCTACCCACGTGGTCAACTTACCCATGTGGTCTAAACATTATTATCCATGTCTAGACGACGTGCAAGCAAGTGCCACAAGTTTAAAAGTTTGAAAACCAAATTTATTATTAACTTACAATATCACGTAGCATAACTCAACTAGTTAAGACATTATGTCAGTTGATGCATTTTTGTCGAATTCCAAAAGGGATTTCGAGTGTACATACCCTTCCAAAAACCATTAATTCCCTAACATCATCTATCTCTTTCCATTCTTCCTCCTAACAACGTTGAAAAAACAACAATTTCCTCCCGAAAAAACGAATAGAATTTATGATCAAGCCCATAGCGCGAGCAACGACATCAATCCCGCACCGAGAAAGAGCGTACAATACGAAACAATTTGGAGTCGAAAATTGCAGCTCATTCTCTTGCTAAGAAAGTCAGCAGCAATCAAATCAACCAAAGCCATATACACCAGAATCCCAGCTGATAGAGAGTCCAAAATGCCTTCGGCAACCAACGCTCCGGAGCTGTTCGGGTTGTAGGTGGAGGAGATCGCCGCGCCGATGGCAATCCCAATGGGCGTGGTGGCAGCGAAAAACACAGCCATGAGAGAGGTTGAGAGGGTGTTGAACTGAGCCTGAGAGATGCAGCCACCAAGAGCAAAGCCTTCAAAGAATTGATGGAACGAGAGAGCTGCAATTAAGGGTCTTATGGTGCATGGGCTGTGGGACACTCCCAGAGAGAGCCCAATTATCACTGAATGCGACACTATTCCAAGCTCCAAAATCTGTCCCCATAGAATAATGACGTCAATATTCGGGAATTTTCATTAATCGAGAAGATAAATGGATTACCTGGGAAACAACGACATGTCGTACACCGCTTTCGTCATCGTCGCCGTCGAGCCCATGAGAATGACCATGGCCATGATCATGGAGTGTCACGTGCCCGTCACATGCATCCTTCCCCTGCGGATGACTGTGACGGTGTTGCGCGGCGTGTGCATGCATTCCGACGATGTGCATCCCGCCGCCATCCTCTTCGCCGAACACTTTCACGTTCGAATCGGCGGCCGGGAGAATCCCAGCCTCCAACCCGGAATCCAAACCCGACCCGACCCGATTCGTTTCTTCTTTCAATCGAATCTGCCCCTGTTTCCTCTCGTAATACTGAGTTCCAACGAAATCGACGAGGAGCGTCAAAAGCGACGCCATCATCGCGAAGAATCCAGAGAAGGGGAATTTCGACCAGGGAAATTCCGGCAAGCACGGATCGGAGAGAGCTTTCGATCCATCGGGAAGCATATGAACAAACGCCGTCGCAAGAATCACGCCGGCAGCAAACGCCTTAGTCGCTACAAAGAGATTGCCATCCGTTTTGAGAAACCGGCGATGTCTGCCGAATAACGGAATGGCAATTCCCAAAACTCCCGATGTGAGAATCGAGGCAATGGCGATTAATTTGAAATTAAGCGCTGCCGAATCATCTCTACAGAGTTCTAACTCAGATACACTACAGGATGAATTGCCCATTGATTCGGATACAGTCCGTACAATGGACTCTGTTTGATTACAAATGGAGAACGAAAATTCCTCAGATTAGAAATCAAATACACAAACCTAATCTAACTAAAACCTAGAAACGAAGAATCAATAAATTAATCCATGAATAACAAGAATACAGAAACTCCAAGAAATTAGGAATCCACAGATTTCTGAAACAGACTCAGTTCAATCGAAAGCGGAATAGACGAATCAAGGCGAAAACAAACGAGAATGGAGAAATTACCAGAGAGAAGTCGAGTTTGATCTTGGAAACCTTCAAACCAGAGCATCTGCCACAAATCCTGAAGAACAGAAAACATATAAACGAGGAGAAATCAGAGAAACCAAAGAGGGAAGAATGGGGAGGGATTGGAACCTCGAAGAACAGCATGAGAATAGATTAAGATGGTGAAAAGAGAAGGCGCCGGAAATGGAATGAGGATGGAAGGAGGATTGTTTGAAGAGTTTATAAGAGAGAAGCGGCAGCGAGCGATCGGAGAAGGAGGAGAAGAGAGAAAGAAGGTGGGAGATGGGGGAGAAGGGAAGAGAGAAGAGTGTCGACATAATGGAATGAAATGGAGGGCAGACGCAGAGGTATGAGCCTACAGTTATGACTTCTTGCTTAACAATGAGGCCGATAGTGTCGACACTCTTAACGCCCTCCTTTTGTATTTTTATTTCATTCCTTTTTTGCCCTTCATCTCTCTCTTTTTCTTTTTTAAATAAATTTATTTATTTTTAATTCATTTCTCTCTCTTCCCTCACAAATTTTTAAATTATTATTTTTGGACCTTCTAATTTTAGCCTATTGTCGGTCACAAGTTATTATTATTATTATTATTATTATTATTATTATTATTATTATTATTATTATTATTATTATTTATTATCCTTGACCACATACTTTTAAAATGATTTTATTTTATTTTATTTTATTTTTATTTTATTTGATTGGAGACCTAAAGACTTTCAAAATATTTATTTTTAAATATAAAAGCTNATTTTTTAATTTGAATTTGTTTTATATAATCTTTTTATTAAAATAAAATCTTTATTACTATTAATTTAAATTAAAAAAATATCACTCATACTACACTTGTTTGAGGTTGACTATGTCTAAATGATTCTGCAACCTAAACTAAGTAAAATTGCAAATAAAGTTAGCCATCGGCTAAATGATTCTGCAACCTAAACTAAGTAAAATTGCAAATAAAGTTAGCCATCGGCTATAAAAAGAGTGCTTATTTTATACATTTTACAAGTCTTTTTTTACAAAGTTAACACAACTGTCACCGTCCTCCATTTTTTATTGTGCGGCGTCGTGATCTTGACACGCTCACGACCAGTCTTAAGGGGAATTAAGCCCCATTTTCACCTCGACTTTGTAGCTTCGTCGGACCTTAGGCGAGGTTTGTCTTTGCCAATCGAACATCGCTTGTGCGGAATCCAAGCTTGTTCAACCACACACGCTGCCTGCGCGTGTATGTTCAATCGTTTGCGACACATCCGACTTGCCTCTACACTAGGTTAAGTCATTCGGCTCGACCTGGCCTCTGCTCGGGGCCAAGGTCTCAATGCAACGTCACATCTTGTCTGGTCAGACTTTATATAACCTCAAAATGAAACTCTTTAGTCATTTCAGAGTTGTAACATTCATACTTTATGTCCATAATTAGACATTAGGTATACTTTATGACTATAATTAGCGGCTAGATAAATGTAACTTAAAAGTTAATAAAAAAATCTTGAAAGGAATGAATAAAAATACAGTAATAAAATCTTGAAATGAATTAATGAAATACAATAATTCTAAATTGTAATCCACCCAAAATTAATATGATTTGTCTTTGCATGAATTGAAATATCTTTTTATAATTAATATACGTTAAATAAAATAATTAAAATTATTATTAAAAATTAAAGAGTTAATTAAGCATAAATAAATTCGGAAGTTGGTAGAGTTTAATGTCATTAAATTTTTTAGGAATAAAAAAAAATTAAAAAAAAACTTGGAGATACTATAAAGGGTAAGAGTATTTTTAATTTTTTTTTTTAATAGTTGAAAAGTGTTAATAAAACTTTTTATTATAAACATAAGGATCGTTCTGCTGCTTGGTCATCGTAGCATTGTGATAATCATAATGATCGTTTTCCTGCCTAGTAATGTATGCGTCTCTGCTATTGTGAAGGATAAGGGGTATCCCCCAATGCATGAGGTCCCAACATTTTTCTATTTTCGTTATCATTTAATACAACCGCTAGCTAGCGTTCCGTACATGTCATATCGTTTTTCATACCATTTCACACATCGTTTATCATATCATTTATCATATCTTTCATGCATACGTCGGGGTTGTATTTCATGCTAGTTCGTCGTTTTGCATGTCAATCATATCATATCATTCAAATTACATAAATATATCATATCATAACATTGTATGCTTCAAGACATAACAATTTTCATCATATACATATCATATCATAAACATGTCAATTTATCACATATCTCGTACCATAACATGTTTCATATCATATCACAACATATATATATATATATCCGTCATTCACATGTCATATCATAACGTAAACATTTCGTGGTCATATCATTCCCTAACTTATCATAGTCTTAACGTTCTTATACCTATCACAGTCATATATTACATGAACATACTTTAGTCATATTGTTACAGGAATGTATCCTAATGCTATCCTTCTATCAATCTATCATAATACTATCCCTTTCTACTCATAACCTAACCATATTCTTTTATCAATCGATCGTGACCATATCTCTTTAATCAATCTCTCATATCTATAGCACTTCGATACGTAACCTAACCTTAACGTTTCATGAACATATCTTACTCCAATCATTACATTACGTTTAGTGCATCCTTCTCGTATTCTATCTCAAACATATCATTGAACACATTGTATCGTAAGTGTTATCGTACAATTCACATATTGTAACATATACATATCATATCATAAGCATATCGATCCATAAACAATTCACACATATCAATATATATGACACGTGTAGAATCACGGGACACGTGTCAACATCAAATATAATCATGTCAATAGTAAGACCACTTACCTTATTAGCTTAGGCTAGTGTCACTAATTTAACCAAATTAATATCATTTAATAAAACAAAGGATGATGTAACATACCCCTCTTCAAATATCTCCTCGTGGCTTGAAACTAAATCTGCTTTAACCTTTTGTTTTGTTTTTATAGGGAAGAAAGAATTCTGATAGGGATAAATCTGATGTTAAACCTTTTGTTTTGTTTTTATAGGAAAGAAGGAATACTGTTTAAAAGAGAGTAAAACGACCCGAAATCCCAGGAGCAGCTGGCCCAGGGGTTACGCGCGATTGGTAATGGCATGTGTCGCAGGTGTTGAACGATCTACTCTATACAGGTGTGGGCTTACAGGCCTCATCTCTATCAGCCTGGCTTGCGAGGCGTTCCTGTACGTGCGGGTCTCCCCGCGTAGGAGGCATGCCCAAAGGGCCTCGGGATAGGAGTGGGGGACGACCCTAAGCGCACTGTAAATCTGCGGTTGTTTTTACAGGAAAAAGAATTACTGATCTGTTGGCAGATTTATGGAGGGATCCGATTACCATTTTTTTTTTTAATTTTTATTATTTATTTATTATTATTATTATTTTTGCGTTGTTACTTCTTTATTATGTGACGAGTTAGTTTACTTGATTGGACAATAATAATACGTATTTCTTTTAACTAAGTACATTAGTGATTAGGTCAACCAAGAAATCCACTCAGCCTCGTTATCCATTTATGAAACAAACACGCTACGACATGAAGCCTTCAAATTTAATCGAAATTGATGAGTTCATCCTTTATTTTCCAAAACAAAATCAATGGGTTCGTGAGATGGAATTACGTAGATTAGATAAGAAGGATCAAAATCCAGAACCAATCAGAGCCGTCGGTTTCTCTGACCATTCCATCAATTTCAATCTTCGGCACCCATTTCAAATACCCTCGTTTGAAATCCGAGATGATTTGAGAATAAATTATTTGTTCTTATTTTTTTTCTTTCATTCCTCTTGTTGGAAGAATCCATAAATTGGGAAATCTTTGATTTCTGGTTCATCGTGTAATCGATCGAGGAAGAGGGGTTTTGAGGAATGCGTGTAGAGGATGACGATGATCTTGAAACGAGGGATTCAAGATCGCTTCCGATTTCACCGCCGGCGTACAATTGGCTGACGAATTTCCATCGCGATTTGTTGGCTGGGGCAGTCATGGGCGGAGTAGTGCACACAATCGTTGCCCCAATTGAGAGGACCAAGCTTCTATTACAGACTCAAGAGAGCAATCTGGCCATTGTTGGGGCTGGGCGAAGGAGATTCAAGGGTATGTTCGATTGTATTCTTCGCACCGTTAGGGAAGAAGGTATTCTTTCTTTGTGGAGAGGCAATGGAAGTAGTGTTCTTCGTTATTACCCTTCAGTTGCCCTAAATTTTTCTCTCAAGGTATCTCCAAATTTGTTCTTGTTTTCTGATTTGTTTGATATTAGTTCATACTTACACAACTTGTTCTTCCTGAATCTATGCTGAATGTGAAGGGGAATTGATTGGTTTACTTTTTCTTGTGTTCTTGTTCTTGATAGAGTTTTAAGAATTATGATGCATTTAATGTTTTAGTTTTCATGGCTGAACTGGAATATGATGAATAAGTAGAAACTAGAAGTTGTAGAACTGATAGGCTCTGAGAACAGCCAGAAGCTACAAATGTTAATGCATTGTCAAAGTCTAGTTGTTATGTCTGTTGATGATAGTGTTCGGAACCACGAACCTCCACAATGGTATGATGCTGTCCGCTTTGAGTATAAGCTCTCATGACTTTGCTTTTGGTTTACCCAAAAGGCCTTATACCAATAGAGATGTATTCCTTACTTATAAACCCATGATTAACCCAGTCGATGTGATACTCCTCTCGAGCAAAGTACACTATAGAACCTCCCCTAAGGCCTATGGAGTCCTTGAACAACCTCCCCTTAATTGAGGCTCGACTCCTTCTCTGGAGCTTGTACACCTTTCGTTCGACGCTTGAGTCACTCTTGACTACCTTCGAGGCTCACAACTTCTTTGTTTGACATTTGAGGATTCTATTGACATGGCTAAGTTAAGGGCATGACTTTGATACCCTGCTAGGAACTACGAACTTCTACAATGGTATGATATTGTCCACTTTGAGGATAAGCTCTCGTAGCTTTGCTTTTGGTTTCCCCAAAGGACTTTATTTCAATGGAGATGTATTCCTTACTTATAAACCCATGATCAACCCTTTAATTAGTCGATGTAGGACTTCTCTCCCAACCATCCTCAATAGATAGGAGATTGGAAATCAACGTGCTGATGATTATATTACATCAAGCTATCAGTTGATTCATTGCCATTTAACTGAGATGTATCTTAAGATTTTAGTTCTAACCTCCTTTGATAACTCTAAGCGTTGCAAGAAATCGCTCAGTGTCGAAAATGAGCAAATCATAAAGATTGTGCTCGAGGTTTTCTTGCGTTCTGTTTGTAAAACGGACATCTCTTGCACGTGCACTATATATTTGTGTTGTAAGCTTTTCTGGTAGGCATTCTGCGTTATTTATACTCGTTTTCATTTAAGAACTCGTTCGATGTTGTTGCACGTGCTGGTATCTGAACGTTCTGTATTTCAAACAGCTTTTCTGGTGAATTCTTGAAGTGGGTTTATGGTTTCTGAATGTTGTTTCCTTGCACAGGATCTATATAAAGCAATGTTAAGGAATGGATTTGTAGATGGTCATTTTCTTTCTGGTTCATCAGCCAATTTTATTGCTGGGGCAGCTGCTGGTTGTTCGACGTTAGTTTTGATATACCCTTTAGATATTGCGCACACTCGTCTCGCTGCCGATATCGGAAGAACTGATGTCCGACAGTTTCGAGGCATCTGCCATTTCCTTGGTACCATATACAAAAAGGATGGGATTCAAGGGATTTACAGGGGACTTCCAGCCTCTCTACAAGGAATGGTCGTGCACCGAGGCCTTTATTTTGGCGGTTTCGACACAATGAAAGAGATTTTGGTCGAACAGTCCAAATCAGAGTTGGCACTATGGAAGCGTTGGGGGGTTGCTCAAGTGGTCACAACGTCTGCTGGATTGTTATCGTATCCGTTCGATACAGTTCGAAGGCGGATGATGATGCAATCCGGGTTGGATAAGCCAATGTACAACAGCACTCTGGACTGCTGGAAGAAGATCTATCGATTGGAGGGGGTTAGCTCGTTCTATCGAGGCGCTGTGTCGAACATGTTCAGGAGTACAGGTTCTGCAGCGATCCTAGTTTTGTACGACGAGGTGAAGAAATTCATGAAATGGGGTGGGTTGTAGTAGCTTATAGTCTTTAGAAATTAGCAAAATTCTTGTAGAGTGAGTTCGGGAACGAGCTTACGCTCGATATCGTCGTGTAGAGTGTTCCTAAGCCATTCATTCGCCTCGTTGTGTCTCGAGCCAATCACACGGACGAGGATAACACAAGATCAACAAGAGAAAAACAGTAATACAAGAAGAGATTCTGATATAGAAGGAAAGCAACTTGGTTTCCTGTTTCATCTCCGAGATTTTTTCTTGTATGTTCTTTGAATAATGCTTTACTGACAAAACAATTATGTTAGAACAGATCAGGCAGAGCACTGGGAGAGCTCTTTATTCTTCTTCCTTTACACAGAAAAAGCAGTAAAGTTGCAGTTTTTACTGTTGATTTTTTATTTAAAAAAACAAAATTAAATATTCTATTGTTACTTTGGTTCATGATTATCGATAAGATTAGGGTGTTCATATGACGTGAGAACGTGGCTAATCCAAACTACCCAAACTATAAGGACGAGCTAATTCAAACTACCCAAGTCATAAGGGCTTGTGTTCATATGACGTGAGAACGTGGCTAGTCCAAAAGTTAGGCCGTTGAATTAATTTTTGAGATTTTTTTAACGTGAGTTGAGTCAACTTTTTTATGTCAAAGATAACCCGACAATCCATCCCAAGTCATTCTGGTTGCTCGAGTCACCGTCATCAACCCAACTAACCTGAATGAAAACCGTCGGAGATGACTCGATGGCGGTGGGATGGATGCCGATGGTGGTGAGAAGAGTCTTAATATGTTAAACGTTATGGTTCATGTTTTCCAAGAAATTATCTATTAAACTCTAATTAGAATAGAACTGAAAACATGTCATTAGTATGATCAATAGCATGTTATAGGAACCATATTATCATGATTTGAGCAAGGAAATGGTTTGATTTTTTTGTATGTAAGAGCAAGTTAAACGCTATGATGCACGTTTTTCAAGAAAGACATGAGTTGAGCTCCGATTTGAGCGAAACTGAAGTCATGACTAGGTATCCATATTTAGATCGCTACACTATATCTCTATTGTACATGTATGTGATTTTAGCGGTTATATAGGAACGATTAAGGATTCACCAACTAGCCCTTAATCATAAACCTAACTCAATTGTCAATGGTCCAGATAATTATAGAACTGGCTTATGATATCTTATAATGTATGATTTGTACTATATGGAGATAATTAAAGAATTTTCAAGTTAGCTTTCCTTCAGTGAAACTGTCACAAGCGTCAAGGATTTCCAATTGTACCTTTGAGTTAGTCGATCTTGAGACTCCTGATTATTGGTCATGCATGTGAGTTAATGGTTATATGGAGACGATTAGGGGTTTGCTGACTAACCCTTAATCATAAACCTAACTCGGGTTAGGTTAACCAGCTGGGGTCCACAATTGTACCTTATGGTTGACCTTGAGACTTTTGATTATTGTTCATGCATGTGATTTAGCGGTTACATGGGGATGATTAGGTGTTTACCAACTAACCCGTAATCGTAAACTTAACTCGATTGTCAAAGGTTCGAGTAACTATAAAACTGGCCTATGATGCCTTATGTTGTATGATTGTATTATGTGCGGACTACTAGAAAGTTTGTCATTTGTTTTCTTTGAACCTGTCATGAGTGGCATGAGTTTCGGCTCTAAAATTGTAAACTTGTCATGATCCTAGCTCGACCAACCTATCCAATAAAAATACTGGAAATAATCTTGGAGTAGGGTTTCGACCCTAAAATCAAGGAAAATATAAGCATGGTTTCCGGTTTAGGGTTTAGGGTTTTCGAAAAAAAAAAAAAAAAAGAGCAAATTTTTTATTGGAACACGTGGCAATAATCTTGGATTTTGATATTTTATTAAAAAAGCAAAAATATCTTTCAAGATGGTTTCGGCGCTGGAACAAACGAGAAGTTTCTAGAAGCAAGTGAATTGAGATATTTGTGATTCGGACACGTGGCAAAAGAAGCTTCGAACGAATCCTCTACCCGCAGTCCTAGAACCTTCCATGCCGACGCCATTAATATTCAGTTTCCTCCTTCCATAAACATTCAAAACACTAAGCTCCGGAAACTCCATCCTTCTTCAAATTACCACACTGATTAACCTTCCGGTCTCCGATTAAACTACTTCCGATCAAAGCAATGGATGAACTCGAAGCGAAGACGAAGCCGGACGGCGTTCCGGCGTCTTCTTCCTCTACTTCTCCTTCGTCTTTGAGAACTTCTCCCCGGCCGATTGAAGGTCTACACGATGTCGGACCGCCTCCATTTCTGTCCAAGACCTTTGATATGGTGGAAGATCCTTTGACGGACTCCATTGTTTCGTGGAGTAAAGCTCGTAATAGCTTCATCGTTTGGGACTATCTCAAATTATCCACTACCTTGCTTCCTCGATACTTTAAACACTCTAATTTCTCCAGTTTCATTCGTCAGCTCAATACTTATGTAAGTTCTCTGTAAAATCAATTTCAATTTCGTTTCTGTTAGAGTTCGAATTCGGAAACTGCTTTGTTTGGAACTGTTGATCTTTTCGTTCGTGGAAAATACAATCTAGGATCATCGTCTTTGTTTGGATGAAATTGTTTGAAATCTTGATGATCTGGTCTCGTTGATGTTGTAATTCTTCAATGTAGGGTTTTTGAATAGTCGATCCCTATCGTTAGGATCGTCTTTCTTTCTATCTTCTTTGTTTGGATGAAATTGTTTGAAATCTTGATTACCTGATCTCGATGATGCTGTAATTCTTCAATGTAGGGTTTTCGAAAAGTCGATCCCGATCGTTGGGAGTTTGCGAATGAGGGATTTCTTGGAGGACAGCGGAATCTATTAAAAACGATTAAGAGGAGGAGGCATTCGTCCCAAAGCTCTCAACAGCAAGGAGGAACATGTGTGGAATTAGGGCAATTTGGATTGGAAGGCGAACTTGAGAGGCTGAGAAGGGACAGAAGCTCGTTAATTGTGGAATTAGTAAGATTGAGGCAACAACATCAAAGTTCAAGAGAGCAAGTAATGGCCATGGAGGATAGGCTACAGAAAGCAGAAAGTAAACAGAAGCAGATCATGACATTCCTCAGCAAAGCCCTAAAGAATCCGTCCTTCATTCAGAAATTAATCCATAGTAATCAGATAAGAGAACTGACAAGCGTTGGAATCGGTCGAAAGCGAAGACTAACTGCTAGCTCAAGTCTAGAGAATCTCCAGGATGAGACCATACTAGCAGCTGTTAAACAAGAACAGCTAGAAACTCCGGAGCCTGATATGGAATCGCTGTTAACAGCCAATTTTGAAGATGAGTCAAGCAGTGAGATCAAGGATGTTGATCACTCAATTCATGAGGAAATATTGGATGAACTTTGGAATGAAGATCTTATGGCTGAAAATCCAGAGGAGGAAGGCGTAATGGTTGGTGATCAATCAGAAATCGATGTGGAAGTGGAGGATTTGATTGATGAACCTCCTGATTGGACCGAGGACTTGGAGGAACTCGTTGATCAAATGGGGTTTCTTCAGCCCAAGCCGTAGATATAGCAATGTAGATAGTGAAATCAATGATTTGCTCCTCTTTGGTGTGGTATAGGTTTGAGGATGGTGGAGGTCGCAAAGGAGCCACTGATTGTTCTTGTTTCGCTTATATTTTTTTTAAGAATCATTGGCTTATGGTTACTCTTTTCCTTCGTGGTTTTATTTGCAGGCATGTGCATAAAAGGACCTGCGAGATTATTCAGTCATTTGCTGATTTCTTTACCACTAAGAGTAACTATCCCATTGATTAACTGAGAATCAATTATTTCTTTTCATGTAAATTGTAGGAGTCTGCTGAAAAATTCAACCATTTTCTTACCTCAAATTCGTTTAGGTTCTTGCCAATTCTTCTTGTGGAAGATAGTTCCTGTTGTCATAATTTAGAAAATATGGGTTCTGATAGAGTCTATTTTTGATCTTGAAAAGCCTTTGATCCATGATTGAACTTAATAATATTAACCAACTTCAGTTATCATAGATGTTCTTGAATTCTTTGACAATCTTTTAAGCTATCATTTATGAATTCAATTGCCTTATTGATACCCTTTTCTGACAGAAGAAGGAAGAATCACATGTTTATATTCTCAAGTGGAAGAAAGAAAATCTACATAGAGAACAAAGATGTACTTTCAAGTCATTACAGGCCGAAAGAACAAAGATGAGTTATCATTTACATGAAATGCTGAGCCAAATAAGAGTGTTTGTTGTGGGGCTGCAGAGGCAGGAGCCTGAACCTTAGATGGTGGCTGTCACAGGCACCCTTGGGCTCGGGATCCCCATGTACGAGAGCCTGGGAGACATCCTAATCTTTGGGCTAGGCCGAGGCGAAGGTATCGGAACAGAGCTGCCGAAGAAACCCGGTGTGGGTCTTGGTGACAAGTTCACTTGCTCAAGTGCTCGTGCTTGCAACTCTGCTGGGTACTCCTTCACACATCCAATTCTGGGGCCAACTCCACTGCTCCATCTGCACAGCAAGCGCTTTGGTATATCTATCAATGGTGCCTCTATTCTGCTACCTGGGTTCTCTTGCTTCTCAAGTGTGCTAACCAACTTGACTGGTATTTCCAAATCGACATCCTCTACAACCATGTCTTCTGACGATGTTGCTGTTGATGTTTCTTTGACCACGTCTTTGTCTGAGTAGCTGTCGTCATCTACTGAACACCTCTGTGTCATTATGAAGAAATTGTTAGAAATCACGACTCTCTACAATGGTATGACATTGTCCACTTTAAGCATAAACTCTCATAGTTTTGCTTTGGGCTTCCTCAAAATGCCAAAACAATGGAGATATATTCTTTACTTAGAAACCCATGATCATTATTAGTCGAGGATGGACTCTCTTCCAACAATTCTCTCCTCGAACAAAGTAGCACAGTGAAGCCTTCCCTGAGGCCTATGGAGCCCTCAAACAACCTCTCTCTAATTGAGGCTCGACTCCCCTAGAATCATCGAACAAAATACACCATTTATTTGACACTTGAATCACTTTTTTACTACATCTTTGAGGCTCACAATTTCTTTGTTCGGCATTTGGGGATTCTAATAAGGGCAGGATTCTAATACCGTGTTAGAAACTACAATTCTTCATAATGGTATGATATCCACTTTGAGCATAAACTCTCATGGACTTTTCTAATAGGTCTCATTCCTATGGAGATGTATTCTTTACTCATAAACCCCGATCATTTCCTAAGGAAAATAATTTTAAGTAATATGCCAGGCTGAAAATAAGCAGATACAGCAAGTGGCCATGTACCTTAACGTTGGTCAAGTCTACCGAGTGTTCTTCAAGGAAACTGATGAACTCTTTGAAATTGTTCTCTGTTGGAAGGTAATGTCCACTGTATGGCCAAATAGCCTAAAGAAGATTCAAATAGAAACATCACCCATTGAAAATGAGAAATCCAGAACAATATTCAAGCATACACACCTTAAGAACTCCGTCAACGGCGACCAATCGCCCGGCCGCTGTTATAGCCCCTCCAGACAGGAAGCTGGAGTGCTGGAAACGGCCTTTCTTCTTCAGCCCCACATACAAATCTCTAGTGGTACTGAGTACAAAAATCAACTTGGAATCTTCAACTGTGTTGATGGGCACTCTACTTCGCTTGTAAATAAGCTTTCCATCCTCCACAATCACCAGGTACTCCTCCCTCTCTTTCTGCAACATAAATTAACAGAAAAAGACTTGCTTAATGCTTGCAATGGAATGGAAACTGCTACATGATCAGGCCAGTGAGAGTGGGACTTACTGGTCCAAGATACTGTATGCATTGCTTGTATAGAACTGATCTATGGCACTTCTCAAGATTTACCTTTTTCCCATCACCAATATCTAACCTTTTAAAAGACACATCTAAGGATTAGAATGAGGAGGATTTAGTCATGTAATGATGCCTGTAGTTGATAGGCAAATTACCAGTAAAAGAAAGGTTGTGTGCTCTTGCTGTCAAACCAAACATCGTAGTAAAAATGCAAGTTGTGTCCATAGCGGTGCCGGGGATCAATCTGCTCATAAGTTCAATAGAGCTATGTCAACATGCTGCTAGCTAAGCTTTTAAGTTCCAATCATGAACTTTGTCGAGTCAATGACCGTGTTGAGTTTGAGACGTTTGGTGATGGTATGAAGTTTTGTTACTGAGAATTGAATTTATATCTTTGAAAAAACTGTTGAGGATTGGGAGGGAGTCCCACGTTAGGTCATTTAGGGAATGATCGTGGGTTTATAAATAAGGAATACATCTCCATGGGTATGAGACTTCTTGGGAAAGCCCAAAGCAAAACCACGAGAAATTAAGTGGACAATATCATACCATTTTGGAGAGTCGTAGTTCTAACATGGTATCAGAGTCATGCCCATGGCTATAGAATCCTCAAGTGTTGAACAAAGAAATTACTAGGCTCGAAAGTATAGTCAAAAGTGACTCATGTGTCGAACAAAGGGTGTACTTTGTTCGAGGGCTCCAAAGAAAAGAGTCGAGCCTCGTGGAGACTGTTCGAGGGCTACATATAGTCCTCAAGGGAGGCTCTATGGTGTACTTTGTTCGAAGGGAGGATTGTTGGGAGGTAGTCCCACCTGGGCTAATTTTGAGTTTATAAATAAGGAATACATCTTCATTGGTACGATATATTTTAGAAAAGCCCAAAGCAAAACCACGAGAGATTATGCTGGACAATATGTGGAGATCCATGATTTATCTAGAATGATTGGTATCTAAAAAGATGGTTTCTCTTGCAGATAACTCAAATACCACTTTCAGCCTCAGATGACAACGTGGAAGATTCAACAAAAAAAAACTCGGAATCACATGAACTTACTGCTTCAAGCCAGTGTTGTAGAGCTAGTTTTTGAGCATTCTCATCCTTGGATAAACCTTTCCCGACCTAAACAAAGATAGAACATCATCAATGCCCTAATTCCCACCAAGAAACAAAGGCCACAATCATACAAAAAATCTACCTTTGCAGCTCGTGTCCTCGCCCGGGACCAGCGCGATGTAGCGGTTTGTGTCTTTTCGACATCGAAAAATGACACAGAGCTTACCTTGAGAGCTGCAAAGTCCAAAGCTTTCCACCTTCAAAGTTTAATGAACAGTGAGAAACATTTCTGTAAGCCAAAAACTGAAAAGAGAAATAGAATTGTTTCACACACCATAGCTCCTCAACCACTACTGCACAATCTGCCAGGTTCCTTCTGGTTCTGTAACTCTTATAGACCTTTTGTAGCTTAGTTGCTGCAGAATCCAGCTCACTGACTGGCTTAGTAATGGAAGAAGATATAACGACCGGCTTGGGAAGTGAAATTCTGGGTTTTCTCTGATTCTCTGGCTGTCGAATTTTTCTCCCAGATGAAGGGAAACTCCTCTGGTCAACGACCATATTGTTGAAGGAATTAGGAACTTGTTTTAGTTGCAGATTCTGTAATGTTGGTGGTTTTTCTGCTCTGATTCTGCTACCACTTCCTTCTTCATCCTTCAAGCTAGATTCCTTGACATTCATCTCTCCACCCTGCAAATCTGGAGGCAAAAGGGTTTGATTTTGCTGGTTAAAACAGGAAACAAAAAACCCAGATGGATTTTAACCTTAAAATTCCCAAAAAGAATGAGTTTCTGACCTGAAATCCTCAAAAGGGTTTCGATGTTCTGTGTTGAGCTCCAATGGAAGATGAAGGAAGGAAGCCTTCTCTTGATGTATTTAATGGAAACCTTGAGGGTGTTCTTTAATGGCGCTGACGTTTTCTGGGTCAGCAGTCGCTGTCATCAAACTGGGGATCAAAAAGTCTTGCATTGATCTAATTTACAGGACGTTGGTTTAGAAAAAAGGTAAATTATCCCAAGTTGTTGATTTATAATAATAATATCCGACAGGAAAGCCAGATATGGAAGGTTTGCAGTGCATGGCGGCGTCTGCGAGAGCTGCAGCTGCCAGCCATTGTTGAAGATGAAGGTCAGTTTTAAATTCTAAGCTGCCTGCCTGCTTCAGAAGGCAGTTGAGAGAGTCCATAAAATCATTTTGTTCTGGACTCACCTACCCAGAATATGAATATTTATCACTGGCTGCCATTATTGAATTTGTTTTTTTGTTTTAAAAAAATTATGCTATGTTTCAATCTCTTATGTCTAGTTGGATGGAAATTTTATTAAATATTTTGTGTTTTGTGTCCTATAAATGGAAAATTATGAATTTTAAAATTAAGGAATTCAAATAAAAACAATATTATTTCCGGTGTTTTTTAATCTATTTGGTTATAGGCTTAGAAATAAAATATACTATTAGTTCAAAAAAACACTTTTCAAGAAACATGGGAGACATTGTAAAAAAATAAAAAATAAAAAATTAGGCTCAAGCTAATCCAAGCCGATCGTTAGCAAATATTGTTTCTTTGAACTGTTCGTTAGCAAATATTGTCTCTTTGAACGGTTCGTTAGCAAATATTGTCTCTTTGAACGGTTCGTTAGCAAATATTGTCTCTTTGGACTATTCTTTTTAAGCTTCCCCTCGAGGCTTTAAAAGTAGCTAAGGGAAGGTTGCCACACTCCTAGGGAAAGGTTTCCACACCCCTCACCTCTCGGGGAAGGTTTCCACGCCCCCTTTCCACACCCCTCACCTCTCGGGGAAGGTTTCCACGCCCCTCACCTCTCGGGAAAGGTTTCCACGCCCCTCACCTCTCGGGGAAGGTTTCCACGCCCCTCACCTCGCGGGGAAGGTTTCCACACCCCTCACCTCTCGGGAAAAGGTTTCCACACCCCTCACCTCTCGGGGAAAGATTTTCACACTCTTATAAATGGCGTTTTGTTCTCCTCCACCTTTTATAAAAGAAAAAAAAATTACTGAGGTAGAGGAGGGAAGGCAAGGATTAGCCATCAAATAAGAAGTTCTCACTTTCTCTCCTATTTCCCACAAATGTAACTATCATTGTGACTACCACTTAAAAAATAACTATCAATATAGATTTGAGCCCAAAGATAACCGTCAATGCAACTATTAATGTCATTATTCCAACTATATTTAGTATCATACATGTAACGATCATAGTCGGAATCATCACACTTTGATACATTACTTCTATAAGTAGAGTTCCGAAAACTAAAAAAAATAAAAAATAAATAAATAACCTTTCTAGTTCAGGGCATCACAAACATAGAGAGAAGTAGGAAGCTCACAAGCATGTGTTGTTATAGATTCAAACCAGTGTTAGATCACAAACAGATACTTCATAAAGATGTAAGATTGAGTAGCTTTCATAATCAACGAGACCCAGTTACTACAAGGCATTTTAGAGAGAGCGTCGCGTCGGAGCGTGGTAGGTTTATGCAGCAGAAGATATCGACTGTGTCTTCTGGCGGGGTGGGATTCGGAGCCATAGCTTCAAGCTATCATATGCAGCAAACCCAATGGCCACAGAAGGAACAATCTGCATAATTGACAAAATGGAAGAGAACTTAGCATGAACAACACACTTCAATCGTTTCAATCTCAACTGTTACCTTAATATAATTAATGCTGAGTCCTGCAAACAACTGCCTCCATCCTTGGTTACGAACGATTATCCTAAGCCTTTCTCTTGAGTTCCCATATCTGACTTCACCATTTAGCGAAGATGGCATATCTCCAACCTGCACATAACAAATCAATGGGTTAAACCGACGAAGAAGGAACCATTCGTTCGTAGTTCGAACAAACATTATAACTGTGGATGTGGGAATTGGAGAGCTCTAGGGAAGATCACGAACGCCCCATTCAATTCATTATATTTACGAGTTCAACAATTAAGGGTAGAGATTTTTATGCAAAAATCCTTCACAATACATGCTTGTCAAACTAATTTTACCCTTTACTGTTCATCTCTTCTTGTAATAGAGGACGCAATTCCAACCAAAAGAATCACTTCCCACAATCTGTGTATTCAACAGATATTCAGTCTGATTCGGCTTAAAAAGTAGTCAATAGTGTAGGTCTTCACACCACTTTTTGGGCAGGTTCGCGGGTCAATGTTTTTGCCCCCGGTAGCAGCTGGATTTCCCCAAAATCAAAAGCAAAATGGTCTGCCTCCCAGGTCTCGTCAAGCAATTCGACTTAAAGAGAAAACCCAGTGTCGCCAAATGCGGACCGATCCATGTTTTGAACCATATTTATTGGTCTGTTTGGTTTTCAATGGTATAAAATCGAGAACTAATCGATTACAGTTTGGATAGACTGGCAGTTCATATGTTTTAGTTGGTTCTGTCGGTCTGGATCGGTTCAGTTCGGTTTTCAAGGAATTTGGTTTCAGCAACAATGAGATTAAAACCCAAACAAGAGTGTTAGAAAATGATGAAGAACAATACCTGCATTTGTCTTCTAACAACATCCAGTGGATAAGTGACCGTCTGCCCCAACAAACCAGCCAGAGCTCCACAGGAAAGCCGCATTACAATAGATTTCTGATGCTCCTCAGGAACGTGACTTTTAAGTTCTTCATAAACGTAAAACTTTAAGCCAGCATATGGAAGGATTCCAGTCAGTGTTGGACCTATTCAAACATGAAAAACATGTTTAATCAGTGTCCATATAAAATAAACAAGTTAACTTGGTTCAGGATACAAAAAATCATGTAAAGATCAACTAAAAACAATGACAAAAAGAGAAGACAATCAAGACACACCTACACCACGATATAGTGCACGTACTCCACCACCGCTATAAACACGCATTAGAACATCCCTGATGCCATTGTACATAGGTTGAGTATGATAACTTCTAAAACCACCGCTCTTCACCATTCTTGTGTCACTAATCTATATCCCAAGGTAACGAAACAGTTAGATGAACTTCCAAGCACTTAAAACAGAAAGAAACAGTTGAACACGAAATCGTTCATATCTTGAATATGTACAAGGTAAAAAAGGGACACGAGGAAGAATATCAGTCTGTAAAATGATCGCAGATTAAAAAATATACTTTTGAAGTTAATGTACATAATGAAATAGCTTTATAATATATACCTGGTAAGCGAGTTTTGTCCGTGCCAAGTCTAAGGGATACGTGCACAAAACAGCTGTTCCCCCAGCTACCGAACCAGCTAGAAGATCGATATGAGCCCCAGTTCCTAAGCCAGGATAGTTATTCAAAATCCAACACCGATATTGCTCATACGCCATGAAATGAAGAGCTGCATAAGGAATAATCCGAACAACGCTAGCGCCATTTCCCCTAAAACATAAAAAGTAGAAAACTTATATTCAGAGGACAGTAGTTTAGACAAAGAAAAGTTCTCACTATACAAAATTCTAAACTTACTTATAAAATCCACGCACACCTTCATGCTTCAGCACCTTCCTCAAAGATTGAAAGACTCCAAGAGATTGGAATCCTTCGGTTCTCGTCTGTCAATGTTCATAATACAGAGTTCAGATTAAATGTTCAGTGAATATAGAACAATTGTACTGATATTGATGTTGTAGTTTATATGTTTCCATCGTAAGCCACCTACTTCTCTTATTCTCCCAAATGAATAAGCTCATTGACTTAAAAAAAGTGATTATACTTCTTGCACCAACAAATATGAGACAGCTCCAAGGACGGTCTAGTGGTAAAGGCTTAGTACATTGGGAGATACTGTAGCGAAACCTTGAGGGGAAGCCCAAAAAAGAAAGCCCAAAGAGGATAATATCTACTAGCGGTGGATTTGGAACGTTACAAATACCCTCCAAGTCCATGGTTTAAGACTCAAATTGAAAACTCAATATCTTAAGATCCTTAATGTCTGAATTGGCCTGGCCTTGAGAATGACAAAACCCTCTTGGGATTGGAAGGCAACCGCGAGCATAATGAAACGGCGGTTCCTCATTCTCTAAACCAATCCCGATTGCTATCAACATTTAATCCTACAGTCTTGTAAGGATTTCATGCATATAGGTAAACAAAATTAACAATAACAAAGTTAAATAAAGTTAGTCTCTAAAGAAACCACCTAGAAAGTCACCTGCAAGAGTATCTTAATTCGTTCCAAGGGTGCAACAGAAGTCTTAGCAAAGCCACCAGCAGCACCACCAGCTATCAGCTCTTTAACATAAACAGGTAGACCATCAATGAACGAGACTTCTCTTTTCGCAGACGAACCATCTACAAACCCCGCAACATTTGCTGACAAGGTAGACCCTTGAGACGAATTCATCTTGGATAATCAAAAAAACCTTACCAACTGCTCAAACAAAAACAACTTTGAAACCAATCTCACACGAAATCGATATTATCCGCTCTGCAGCTTGAAGAATTCTTTATCCCATCTATCTCTCTGAACACAATATGAGAAGATCTTTCTCTTAACAGACAGACAAGGCGGCCTGAGAATACCCAGAAAGGATTTGGGCAAATTCACAAGCCGATCTTCTTCTTGAATGACGACAAGATACATCCACAGGAACAATGAGGCTCAGCCTGCAGACGAAATATATTCCAAACCCTTCAATTATAACAATGCCCCCATCAATCTATCAAAGAGATACCGATCCCCCATCAGAATTTGATCACCGTAATATTAAATAACAACTCAAACACAACAAATCCCATCAAAACAAGTATCCGCTTCAACCACCAATTCAGATTTCGATGAAATCAAAACCCCAATTCCAAGAGAGAGTTCCAAATCGAAAACTACAAAATACCTAATCCCCAAAGAACCTATCTAAACAAGGAAATTAATCGAAAATAGAGAATCAAACAAAAGATTAAGAAAAGAAAAAAAACATACTCGTGATTTAACGGAGTGGAGACGGGAGAGAGGCAGTAGAAATCGCAGTTTGTTGTCGAAAGCTTAGTGAAAAAGACATAAAACGAAACCGTTCTCGACAACCGCAACGGAAAAGGAATCTTTCCTCGCGGAACCGCCGGATCCCCCGTCTACTCCGTCGTGGGCCTCCCTCTCCTCTCCTCTCCTCTCCTCTCCGCTCCTCTGAAATCTGGATTGGTTTGTTCTTTCAAGGCGCTTCTAATGGGATTTTTAAAATGTGTTTTTTTCTTCATGTCTTTCATCTTCCATTTCGGAAACGTGATGCGTTGGAGAATCAGGTACAATCAGCCTTTCGGTAGATTCACCAATAAGAATCCTCCACGTGGCTTCCAATTCACCGTTGACCGAATCAAACGGAGCTGATTATGGTTCATGTTTGTGGCCGGCTTTATAGAATAAATATTGTTTTATTAAAATCCTTTTTAAAAATTAAAAAAAAAAAAAAAGTATTTTTAAAATAATTGTTTTTTTTATTTATTTTATTTTAATTATTTTAAATAGTGTTTATTAAAATTCCATTTGAAATTAGAAAAAAGTAATTATGGTGAACTTTCACATTTTGGTATTTAATTATAATTTATTAGAAGATAATTATTTAAATTGCATCTAATTTTGTATTATAAAGTTTAAGAAAAAATAATTATTAGATAAAATTGAATAAATTAAATTTTTATTCATAAACGAGGGAGATTTTATTTATTAATATAACAAGTATTATGGATAAATATGATTTTTTTAAATAATTAAAAAAAAAAACAACCGGACACTCCAATCTAGATTGGGTTGAATTGTAAACTCTATCCAGGTTGTTCAAGTCACAAATCCAACCAACTCGAAATTTTAGATTAAGTCAGTCGGGTGCATTAGACACCGGCTGACTTCATTTTTGTTTGTAGGGATTCAAATCCCGAAAACCCACCTAACACCATCTAAAATTCTTTATATAACGACTCTATTTTCTACTTAAATAAAACTGCTACTACATGCATAATGTACATTTTTATACGAAAATATTCATTTTAAATAGTTCATAAACAATGTATGGACTTACACGTTAAAAATAAAATCCTTTAAGTCTGTCCAGAAACATATAAGAAACGAAAATAAACAATATATCCAAAAATAGAAAACAACACGTTGTCCTAATTAACCCTAAAATACTAATAAATAAGATGAAATGCAACTACTCTAACATCGGTTTCATGGTCTTCACACGTCATGTCTCATATTTACAGCAATGTCTTGACTTTACCTGAAATAAAAGAGTAACACATAGCTTGAGTATTTTAAAAAATAATGAGGAAGTAACACATGCAAAATAGTGAGACCCATCATTTAAAACATCATTTCATTCCAGTCCGAATTTAATTGGATGTGTAACACTTCTCTACACACAGCCCACGCGTGTGAACGTGAACCCATCAACCTCGCACACCTCCTGGGCCTACTGGTCGGGCTAGCAGTCCCTAATGAGCTATTGCTAGACACCCAGAGAGAATAGCGGTTGTCGTATCATCATGGCGAACATGATGGTCATAATCAGTCTCATAGTGTACGGTTATGTACTCATCATAATGGGAAAGTATCCCAATGCACGTGAACACACAATTATGCATTTCGATCACGAGCATCAAAAGGACGAAAATGAAAGAAGAAAGAATGAGTATAGTATGGCTCACACTCCCATCAATGGCTTCTTCCTTTTTGTGCATCTATTTTGCTCCTAGGTCAGGCAGAGCTTCAGCATCAATGGCGGAACTTTGTCGAGAAATCGATATCGACATCGAGCTCGGAGATCTCGGATGATAAGCGGAAATCCTCTTCCCTTTTCCTTCATAAATAACACCATCTTCTTCATCTGAAACTCTGCATTTCTCCCCTAATATTATCGTCTTCTGCCATATCAATTCTTCCTCTTTCATCTTCTCTTTTCTCCTCCCTCCTCCTTCCTCCAAATCCTTCCTCGCCACCGAATGGCTCCTCGGAACTTTCATGTTCAAGCTCGTCATATGCTTCAGCCTTCTCTCCGATGCCGATTTTGCAATTTGGCTCGGCGGGCTCGAACTCGCCACCTGCTGCATTTTTGGTGGCAGGGGAAGCTCTTTCATCAGCTCCTCTGTTTCGCCGCCGTCGTTTCCTGATTCTCCAGCTACTGGGGTTGTCCCCGCTGTTGATGAGGTTGTCGTTCGGGAACCGTTTATGTCCTGTTTCTTGTGGGCGGTTTTAGATGAAGCTTCGGAAGGCGGCGAGCTTCGTCGGGATCGGGATCGGACGCCGCATAACGCGGTGATCATGGCGATGGCTGCTACCATTCCAGCCGCCATAAGGGTTAGAGAAATTACGGGATGAATTAACAGATTCTCATCTGTTGGAAAGCTTCCGACCATGACTAAAACATTTAAGAAACAGAGGAAAGACAAACCCAACATGTTCATCTTATCCGTTCATTTCCCACAAAAGCTCTGTTTTTTAATACTCTGTTTCTCTGTTTTTGTGACACCCAAGTGGCAAAAACTGATGTTTTTCTGCAAGGAATGGGATTATGTACGAGGAGGAAGAAGAAGAAAAAGAAGAGAAACAGAATGCTTGAATACCGGCAAAAATGGCAGAAAAACAGAGGTGTATGAGCTTGAGCTTTACTGTAATGGAGGCTCTGTTCTTTCTGGTTTGCTATAAATAACTTAAATTTGTTGACAGCCCATTTTTTCAAATGGGTGTTTTTAAATTTCATCTCTTTTCCACTCAACCAATCTCATCCAACGGTCATAAATGTTGGGTTCGTGGACAGGATCGTTAGTGGATTACTCGAACAGCTCGTAGATAACATGATGTTGTAGTTCGGTCGGTAAAGTGGTTAATTTTTTGCGAATTATTTTAATTAGACGGGATGTAATTTACGGATTCAAGTTATAACGAACAAGTGGAGTATAGAAATTTTAGGTTATTTTTGTGTAATTGACGTTGGATTGAACTGTTAACTCGAATTTATTATTAATTCTAAAATATACATTTTAGTTACTATACAATTTACAATTATATATACATATATTTAATTTTATTTAATTTCATAATAATTATTTTTTATTATTTATTTTTCATCCACTCATAATTTGTAATTTTTCAAATATATATTAAAATTGAATTACGACTCTTAATTAAATATTTAAAATAAACCAATAGATATTTTGGAATTGAGGTTTTATTTTTGTTAAAAATAAAATTTTGAATAAAGAACTTACAACTTGAACTAAGGTCCGTTATTTAATAAGGTTTGTGAGTTACTCACGAACACGGTTGGCGAATCAACCAAACTTGATTAGATGATAAAAATTGTCGCAATTTTTGGCTCGGGTCAACTTGAGGGTTTTGTCTCATGAACCCGAAATCGAACCGAGTCAGTTTAGGTTCAAAAAAATGAACCCAAATCAACTCGAAAAGCTAATCCAACCCAACCCAATTCGAATTGGGTTGGTCCGGGTTGTCAGGTGGGATGTATGTATACCCCTAATGTGAATCGTAATTTGATGATTTTTTTTTTTTCTATACAAAGTGAGTTTAATAAAATTATGAATTTTTAGTTTCGAGTTTAGGAGATCACAAATTTAAATAAATTAATTCCTAAAATATGTAACTTTCTAACTTAATTATAGCTTAAATAATATTGTTAAAAAAAACTAAATTAATAATAAAAAATACGACAAAAAATCGTCTATTGACACCTAATAGATTGTAATATTTTCATGTTTTGTTTTGTGAGAAGATTCTTGATCTTCATCAAACAAATGAGTGGCCAAGAAAAATAGTGAACATCCAGAAAAAACATTTCAGAAATGGGAACAAAATAATATCATCATCTTCAAAACCATTGACCAATTCAAAGAATGAATCAAAGTAAACGCAGCTGAATTCAGAACTCCCAAAAGATTTAAACAACACAGAGAAAGAAGATGAAGAACAATGATGATTCATAAAAGAAGTCACCACCAGCCATAAAGGATCTGGGTGTACTTACCCTTGAGCCATCTGAAGCTGTTCCTGAAGGACCCCTTCATCTTGCCTTCAACAGAGTACATCTTGTAACTCGCAACCCTTTTCTTCCTCTGAACCTCAGGGTCTCCAAATCTCCATGGCTTTGATGATGAACAAGATGAAGAACAAGAAGAAGAAGAAGAAGTAGACCCAGAAGTTCTTTTACCTTTCTTACCTGAAATCTGGGTTTGTGGATAGGAGGAAGGGGGAGGAGGCCTTGGAGGGCCATAATAGCTTTCAATCTCCATGCGTAACCTTCCATCCATGGAGGACTTTTTTGGCTGTGGTTTTGGAGGAGGAAGATGAAAACGTGGGAGCAATGAGGAACAACAAAAAGGGATGGTGGGTGGGTTGGCTGGCCTTTCTATCACAAACTTTTATAATTACCTTCAGATTCGAAGTATTTGAAAAAACGGACCCGAGTTTCAAAACTACTGTTGGAGTTGAAAAAGACACTCTCTCCTAGAACGCTAAAAAAGTGGGAAAACAAGAGTTGTTACGGTAGGAAAGAAAAATGACTAAAAGAAACTAGCGATTCCCTCTTATTAAACAACCTATATTCTCCAGTTAGAACGTTGACAAAAGTCAATGCGTTCGAATGACAATCTATCAGACTCAATTCACTTACGCCTCAATGACAACAAAGACTAATTCAATCAAATAATCATTCAAAGTATTTGAAAAAACAGACCGGGACTGAAACTAATATACAAGTTCGGAGTTGAAAAAGGCAGCTCTCCTAGAATGGTAAAAAAGTAGGGACTAAGAGTTGTCACAATAGGAAAAATAAAAGAAACCAAAGATTCTCTCTTCTTAAACAACCTATATCGTCCGGTTAGAACGTTGACAAAAGTCAACGTGCCCAAATGACAATCTTTCGAACTCAATTCCCTCACGAGTTATCCTATTCAGATATACAAACTCAAATGTCTATAAGTATTTCACTTTTGTGCCTCCCAAGGAGCTTGAAGAGGCAAGGAAAATGAAAGAGAAAGCTATGAAAGCCTGAGTTATCAGCTGAAGACATGATCAATGGCACTGACCCAACCCAACAACAACCAGACAGGTTTAAAAACTAATATCAGAAATGAACAAGAACACAGATACCATGTTTCTGTTCCATCGAAATCAAAGCCACACAATTTGTTTATCTTATCTTTCACGCTTCATTTGTGGATTGTTTTAAGAAGAAAAAAGGACCCACTGATGCATGTTTCCAGCTTAAATTTCCTTTATCACCAACTAAGGCTGAACCTATCGACAAACTGTACACTAATAAAATAATTCCAACCCCATCAATAATTCAGAAACATGGCTGAAACAAGTCATGATTTATAATGCATAATTAAATCCTCATCATTTTGTATAATTTCATTCCTTTCAGACAATCACCAGACATAAATTCAAACCAAGAATACAAAGTAACAGCAGCTACCCAGTTGTGTAATGACTGCTGCCTGCTTGGACTCCAAATACAGAATCAAAATTGTGACAAAACATGCAATATTGTATTCTTTTCCACTAGGGAGTGCCACAAATAATGCCCAAATCTTAACGTAGATCCCACCTCGGTTGGAGAAGGGAATGAAGCATTTCTTATAAGGTGTGGAAACCTTTCTCCAGTAGACGCATTTTGAAACGGTGAGGCTGACGGCTATACGTAATGGGCCAAAGCAGACAATATAGGCTAGCAGTGGGCTTGGGTTGTTACAAATGGTATCAGAGCCAGACACCGGACAATGTGTCAGTGAGGACGTTGGGCCCCAAAGGAGGTAGGTTGTGAGATCTTGCATTGGTTGAAGAGGAGAACAAGATAATCCTTATAAAAGTGTAGAAACTTCTCTCTAGCATACGCGTTTTAAAACTTTGAGGGGAAGCCCGGAAGGGCATTGGGCTTAGGCCCTTACAAATGGTATCAGAGCTAGACACCGAGTGATGTGTTAGCGAGGACTTTGGCCCCTAAGGAAGTGGATTGTGAGATCCCACGTTGGTTGGAGAGGTGAACGAATGAATCTCCTTATAAGCAGAGACGAGTATTGGGGCAAGTTCACCGAGCCCCCCTAACAAGCAACTACCGAGAGAAATAGGTGAAATAAAACAGAGACGAAATCAAAGCCAAGTTTTAGCTAGCTTAATCAGAAGTGCATCATATAAGGTCAGCTCCTCAACCACGACAGTGCAGAACATCTGGATGTCATACAGCATCCTTTCATCCTCTGTAGTGACGAAATTGATGCACCAAGATAATCACCTAATGCACGTATAAACCTAGTTTCATCGTCTATAACCACATTACAGAACACATTTTGAAAAATGGTTCAAATCGGAATTCAGTTTTCCTTCAATCCATTGTTTTCAGATGACCTATCAAACAAACCCTAAACATCCAGATAACGAATTTGATTCACTTAAGTTTTGTAACTCAACATAAGAACATGGCGCTGCACGACATAAACACAACCAATTCAAATCAAAACAGATATATAAACATCGATCTTAATTCTAAAATGCAATCGATCACGCAGCCAGCTCTACACTCTCCAAACTAAATAGAAATTCAAGTAAATAACGCATAATAGCCGATCGGAGAGAAGCAAATGGGAGGAGCCATGACAAGAAATGCAAGCATTTTAACATACAAGTAAAGGGGTGATAGAAAACTCAAACGGAAACCAAAAGAATCATACAGCACCTGAAAGCGAGAGCGAGAAATCAAAAGACCAAACAACCAATCGATCTACTCTAGTAATATTATTGATACCGAGTACAAATAATTTGATCCCAATCATTCGTACCAAGATACAATAAGTTCCTATGAATTGGATAACGAAATATCTAATCTCTCCATATAAATTCGTTGATAAAAAAAATTAACATTTTATATGATGATCACGAGTGACTCGATTTTAACTATAAGTGACGTATGAACTCGTGCCTATAACAGTTTATCCTTTGATTTGCATGAAAGTAAAGTGTATATTGCACGAGAATAATAAATCAACTGCTTAGCCCAAATTTTGGGTTGGTTGAGTTGATGACCTAACCAACCCAAATATTAACTCAGCCAAAATTTTGGGTTGGTTCAGTTGATGACCTGACCAATCAAAATTAGGTTGGACTTGGGTATGCTGTCCAATTTTTATGTTTTTTTTTTAAAAAAATAAGATATATGTTAAATTAAATTTAGTAAAATTTAAATATCAAACATTTATAAGTTACAATGCATCACTAAAATAAGCTACAAACGTCAAATATTCTTAATTTTTTAAAAAGTAGGGTTAGATTGGGTTGGGTTGTAACCCTATTTTCGAGTTAGTCGGGTAGAAAATGTTAACCTGCAAACTGAATTGAATTTTCGATTTTCTAAAAATTCAACCCAAACTCAAATCCGAAAAAATAAAAAATCTAACCAAATCTAACATTTATGGCTTAAATTGGATAGTGTAGATTGGTCAAGCTATCAGGTCATATGATCGTCTTGAATCCTCAATGATTTAAATTCATTCATTTTAAACCCTTTTAAATATTGATGAACGTTTATAAACTACCGAGTAAATTCATGGAACTTATGTAAACACAACTCCACTCGACTAAATGAGACAAAAGATTTACATCTATTTAAAAAAAAATTAAAACTAAAATTTTCAAAATGCATACATGGAAGTGTTCATACCCCCTTGATTTAACGATGAAAAAAAAAAGAAGAAATCTTTAAGATTTGCACAAGAAAATTGTAATATTAATAAATCGGCATAAAAATCCAAGCTTTGAAAAAGAATAGTTCCTAAAATTCTACTTCGCATACAAAACACCATGAAAATCAAGCTTCACTTCACGACCACCAAGACACACACCAAATGGAAGAGAAACAGAGCCCACAAAAACGCCGGAGAATTCAGAGAACATGAATTCGAAGCGTAGAAGTAGTAATTATAAGCATTGGTATTTCCATGAGGCGCCGCCGTCGTCGGCGGCAGAGGCTCCGGTATCAGCACTGGCGGCGGTGGTGGCAAGCTGAAATAGTATTTGAAAGCGGGAGGCGGTGGGGAATGAGATGAAGTCGCCGCCGGTACTGGAGGCGGCGGTGGTGATGGGGTTGGTCGAGGTGGGGATGGGGGTGGGTTGAGTGGGAAGGAAGCCATCGGAGGGGAGTGAGGCACCGGTGGAGGAGATTTGAGTGTCACCGTGGGCGGTGGTGGGGGTGCGCATATGACAGGGCAAGTTGAGCATTCGCTGATACAGAGGAGGCTTACCGGAGGCACCACCTCAACGAGACGGTGGTCGTCGGAGGCCATGGCGGGTCCGGCGAGGGGGAAGATGAGAAGAATGAAGAAGAGGGTGGTTGTAGTGGAATGTTCCATGGCGGAAATTCAGGTGTGGTTAAGATGAACAAGAAATGGGAGTTGAAATGGATTGCTTATAAATCAAAAACATTCATAAAAACAATAACTTTTGTTACTTTATGGAACAAAATGAAAGAATCAAATTTAGGAACAAAAAAGGAAAGATTCAGCATCTTTATTCCAAAGTTCTATGTAATGGCAAAGGAGTTCATCTAAAAGCTGGAAGCTTGAATTGGGTACTGAAAGCATAACATAGAGCTTATACCTTTCTCAGAACATAATCAACCTTTAAGCACTTTAATCCTTTTGTTTATGCTCTGTTTGATCCTTTTCTTCCCGCCCTGGCCTGCTCTGTTCCTTCCTGGGAATTCCCTGTTGTTTCAATAAGTAATATTCCACGAGGCTTCTCTAACAAGAAGTAATGAAGTGTGAGATCTCACGGTCGGTTGAAGAGGGGAATGAAGCATTCTTTATAAGGGCGTGGAAACCTCTTCCTAGTAGACTCGTTTTAAAACCTTGAGGGGAAACCGGGAAGAAAAAGCTCAAAGAGGACAATATCTACTAGCGTGGACTTGGGACATTACAAATGGTATGAGAGCTGGACACCCGTAGATGTGCCAGCTATGAGGCTAAGGCTTGAAGGGGGTGGACACGAGACGGTGTGCCAGCAAAGACGCTAGGTAACCTTGGAGAGGGGGTAGACACGAGATGGTGTGCCAGCAATAATTAGAGAAGGAAACAACTGTCAGTGAGGACACTGGGTCCCTAAGGGGGTGGACTGTGAGATCCATTGGAGAAAAGCGATGTTTATAAGAGTGTGAAAACCTCTCTCTAACAGACACCTTTTAAAACCTTGAGAGAAAGCCTAAAAACGACAATATCTACTAGCAATTACAATTCCAAATAACTCCCTAAACTAAAGCTACTAATTCAGGCAGCGAAAGATATGACATTAGAAAGAATTCAGACCTAATCCATCAACCAGCCAACTTAAAAGGATTGAATGAAGTTGTAGCAGATGCATAAAAGACCAAACGAGTCATGGATTTAGTATAAACTATATAAGTTTGCGTTACATTCCAGCGGATAATGCCACAATAACATGCAACAAATACAAGTGAATGGACTATGTCGATCTCCATGACTCGACAGACTCGACAATAAAGAAACGCTGCTACAAATTTACAATGCTGTTTTTTGTTTAATCCTGGAATGATGTAATCCAAGTTAACTTGAGGAGTCAGCTGCTTTATTCCTGGAGTAATGAGTATCAGCTGTTGATAGGATAAGCTATAATTCTCAACCTGGTCGCAAAGATCGATAAGGATCATACCTCTTCCTAGCATCGATAAGATCTCGAAGAGACGAGTTTCGTCACAGTATTGATCCTTCAGCTTCTTCCACGTCCAAACAAAGAACTCCATAAGCTTCATATTCTGCTACCACAGCCCTTCTGTAATCAGTCATGGAATCAAGTAACTTTCCTCCTATGGGTTAGGCAGGCCTCTAACTTCATTAGTCAGTATAACTATTTCCCGAATCCTGGTTTCGGAATAAGAACACTGAGCATCATTGAAAATAACAGGTCTAGAAATTTAAACAAGATTTCACTAAATTATATGTAAGTTGTGGACCTCATTCGATGACTGCGCCCTCAAACTGGAACTCGATGCGGCAGAGCGTGGAAACTGATTCCGACCATCGCGTTTATCAGAACTCCTCCCGAGATCTCTTAACCTGTTGAGCTCTGGAACTATAACAGTTCCGAGATCTGGTCTGTCTCTCTTCCTCAGTTCAGCGCACTTCAAAGCCAGTTCTGCAAAATGTATAGCCTCCTCCAATGGACAATCTGAAATTGTAGGATCCAGCATCTCATTGAACCGCTCTTTTTCGATAGCCCTTTGAACATGGTGAGCTAAACCCATTGGAGGTTTGGCAGTAATGATTTGAAGTAACATTATTCCAAAAGAGTAAATATCTGATTTTGTTGTTAACTGTCCTGTTTGTTGGTACTCAGGATCGATGTAACAAAACGTGCCAGCTGCTGAAGTCAGATGATATTGGGTGACTTGATCAGCAACCGAAGGAGGGACTAACCGAGCCAGGCCAACATCACTGATTTTGCTCACGTAATTGCGGTCCAAGAGAATGTTAGCTGGTTTAAGGTCCCTATGCACCAGTGGCTCTGGCTTTGCTTGGTGAAGAAAAAGGAGTGCGGTTGCGATTTCAGCAGCTATCTTGAATCGTCGTCTCCAAGAGATTGGAGGAGTATTCCCTCTCCGGAAGAGTCTGTCTTCTAAGCTCCCATTATGCATGTACTCATACACCAAGCAACCATACTCAGGGCATGCCCCAAGAAGGAGCACCATGTTTGGATGTCTAATACAACAGAGGACCTCCACCTGCAAAACCATTTACAAAGGAGACATTGGATGAATCCCTTAACACATTGATTTAATATGAACAATATGATAGTACCTCTTGTTGGAATTGCTTCCGTCCTTGAGCAGCGTCGGGTCTTAAAACTTTAATTGCAACGGCAGTATGATCAAGTTTGCCTCCATAAACAGGACCATATCCACCTTCTCCAATCTTCAATTTTTCAGAGAACATTTCAGTAGATTCCTCTATCTCCTCTATGGTGTATTTTCTATAACGGACGTCGTTCTGTGCTAGAGCATTCAATGCTCGTTTTTTCTCTTCGGTCTCTTTTCTGGCCTTCATTTCAGCCTGTTTTCTTCTCTGGGCTTCTCTTTCGGCTAGCTTTTGCGCTGCCTCCGCTGCTTCAATGGCAGCTTTGCACTTGGCTTTCTCCATCTCCGCAATAGCAAGAGCAGCCTCTTCAGCTAGTCTGACTTCTTCAAACTTACGTGCCTCGTCTTGCTTCCACTGACTAAGTTCTCTTGCCTGAATTTCAAGACAGCACTTTTTATGCGTTCTTTTCTTCTTTACTTACAAGAAAGTGAACTCCAAATTTTCCTTCAAGATTGACTAAATTAATGTAACGGCCCAGGCCCAAGCCCACCGCTTGCAAATATTGTCCTCTTTGGGCTTTCACTCAAGGTTTTTAAGACGCGTTTGCTAGGGAAAGGTTTCCACACTCTTATAAAGGGTGTTTCGCTCTCCTCCCCAATCGATGTGGGATCTAACAATCCACCCTCCTTCGGGTCCCAGCGTCCTCGTTGGCACTCGTTCCTTTCTCCAAGAGATGTGGGACCCCCACCAAATCCACCCCCCTTCGGGGCCCAGCATCCTTGCTGGCACACCACCTCATGTTTACCCCCCCTTCGAGGAAGAGCCTCCTCGCTGGCACATTGCCCAGTGTCTGGCTCTGATACCATTTGTAACGGTTCAAGCCCACAGCTAGCAGATATTGTCCTCTATGGGTTTTCCTTTTCGGGCTTCCCCTCAAGGTTTTTAAAATGCGTCTGATAGGGAAAGGTTTCCACACCCTTATAAAGGATGTTTCGTTCTCCTCCCCAACCGAAGTGGGATCTAACAATTAAAGCTTTCTTACTAGCAATGTATTTGCCTGACAATTATCAATAAAGTAGACTTTTATTATATTTACCTTGTTCTTGGCTGAGATTGCCTCTTTGCAGGCTGAGCTATACATATCCATGGTTTGCTTTAATTCCAGCTTCAATCTTTTCATCTCGGCCTCTAGTTCTCGCTTTAGCAAAGACGTTTACAGAGACGTTAACCAATGCAAAGTAACTACATAACTATTAGAAGCATATAAATTTCAAATGCCAATGACCCAGGTGCACTTACAGTCGATTGTGCAGAAGCAGAGTCCATTGAACCAACTGAGCTAGAACTAAAATCTAAATTTTGACCACTCGCATCCATTGAACCAAAAGGAATCTGTGCTGTCAACATATGTTCGTCAGAGACCGAATCACGACTAAATGAAGGCCTAGAACCTCGATTTGGAGCCTCAATATTTTCCAATGTTATATTAGCCGGAGAAGTTTTTGGCCTCTCACGAGTCAACGCTTTTGCCGGCTTTGCACCATTCCTTTCATTGAGCATTCTCTCTGTAGCTGCAGTCTTCCAACCTTCCCTTGCTGGTTGCCCTCTATATTTACCAAATAATAATGCGAAGAGATATAACAACTATATAATTCTATCAAAACAGAAGCTAACATGAGTATTAATAGGAAGTTTCTCAGAACACTATATTACTTGGCTCCATTTTCTTGTTCATTGTTGCTGTCTGGTTGATTATTTGGCTGCATTCCAAGCGGTGATGGTTGTCTTGGTGGCATGGCAGTATTCGCCACTGGCCGAAGAGCAGCCCTGGCAGATATTATCTTCCCCTTTGATATTACATATACAGAACAAAAGTCCGGGGCAGTTTTTATTATGCTGGTCGGAATATCAGGACCTTTAAATTTCCTGAGACACCCCAATCATTAGAAACCTAAGTTACTCAATACATGTGTGTGTGTGTGAGAGAGAGCAAACAAAAAGAGAGACCTTGCTAGAGCGCTCCTTGTTGAAGCTCCAACTACAAAATTGTTGATGCAATTCTTGTGAACGTAGTCGACGAGTGCTTTGGGAGTATCGGTATCGTCAAGAACAACCTCCTTCAGCTGAACCTGAATTCCATAAGCAAATTTCCTGATGTAAATTTTAATTTCTCAACATTACTCAATCACTTAGCAAGCTTTTTTCTTTAACATAAACCATCTAAACAATCCAACACCAGCAACTTATAATTCTTTTTTCATAAGACCAGCAACCCATAACTCCCATCCTTCACGAACAAAACAATACCAAAGTTCATCCTGCCCTTTGCGGCAATCACAAGAATTTAAGGCCATGATTCAATCATTTCCAATACAAATCCTAAAAGCACTTCTAACAACTTCCATACAACAGCAAACCCAACAAGTTTCAATCAGACATATCCACAAACACCTAGAGTGCATAAAACAAACGTCAAGAATTTGCAACATATAATTAAAAAGATGTACCCCTTTACGCGCACAATATCCACGATAGGGAACAAACAGCTGCTGCGCATCAATTTCGCCATTTTCAGAATCGCTTCCGCCCTCTAAGAAGGGGAAAAAAAACCAACAAAAACAAAAACAATCAGAAATTAGACCAACGATGAAACAATGCGTATGAGAATGATAGACCAAATAAAAAACAAGGATAGAGGGTACCTACGATGTTGATTGGTTTTATGCCTAACATGGATGAGAATGATAAGCGGGTTGCTTATGACGAGATGATCAATAGCCCACTGTACGGCGTGTTGGCTATTCTTATCCTTGTCAATGGCGACGGCCGTGGTGTTCAAGGGAAACCCATCATCAGGTTGATGCGTGGAGGGAGGCATTTTGCAAAGCCGCTCAGGATCTTGGTGCCGCAGCCGCTTGAATGTAACCCAATATTTTGGTTTGTAAAGAGAGCGGTGGGGTGGGGGAAGGAGGAGCAGCACGAAGGTAGTAAGCTAAGGAGAAGATAACAAACATAACAGACAAATGAAGAAAGGCGATTCTCCGCCATTGGCTTGATTTAGGCAAATTTGACCTGGCCATGACCAGATTTCGGAAAGCCATGGCCGTGTGGGTTACGATCATTGTCCTCTTTGTTTTCCCCCAAATTTTGTTGGCGACAGGACCGCCCTGCGGTGTGGATTCAGGATTTTATCACAAATTTTCCCTCTTCTCTCTTCTGGCCTTCAAAATATTTCTCATCAATCCTTATAATAAGATTTGAAATGGTTTAAATACATAGTTTTCGTTATGTACCATTTCAACCAGCTCCTACTTTTATTTTTACACACATTTTTATTGTATTGTGGAGAAATAGTTGTGAGTGCTCAAATTGAAATGAGAGTTGTGGTATGTTGCTACAAAATTCAAATACTTATATCAGTTTTATCATGCGCTATAGAAAGGATTGAGTTTCTTCTTGAGCTCGTAAAAAGAGTGATGTAGCGGTTGAGCTCTGATCCGTGAAAAGAGTCAAGAAAGTTCTTTATTCAAATGTCACATTTGTGAGTGGAGTAACAGGACAATGATTGAGTTTCCTCTTGAACTCGTAAAAAGAGTGATGTAGCGGTTGGGTTCTAATCCGTAGAAAGAGTCAAGAAAGTTTTTTATTCAAATTTCCAAGAGACATTTGTGAGTGAAGTAACAGTGTCATATTTCCTAATTCTTCCTATTTAATTTCAAAATTATTACTAAATTCCTAATTCTTCCTATTTAATTTCAAAATTATTACAATGATTTAGTGCATGTTTATTGTTTTCACTTGATCTATTTGGTTGTATTAATTATTATTAGTATCATAATTAGAAAAATTAAACACGTTTAAATACTTTTATTGTTAAAACCCTATTCACCCCTCTGACATACCGATCCAACAATATTAACGTCATAAGTGTCGAGGAGTCATACAATAAAATTGTATGATAAAGAATAATCTTGTAAGAAGGAAGGGAAGACAATGGAATTGTGAACCGAGATTACGAGGCAAACGAGAGAAGTTGTAAGACCAAGAGGGAAAGGAACGAATAAAGCAGTGAGATAAATCATATNAATTTTATTGTTAAAACCCTATTTACCCCTCTGACATATTGATCCAACAATATTAACGTCATAAGTGTCGAGGAGTCATATAACGAAACTGTGAGATAAAGAATAATCTTGTAAGAAGGAAGGGAAGACAATGGAATTGTGAGCCGAGATTACGAGGCAAACGAGAGAAGTTGTAAGATCAAGAGGGAAAGGAACGAATAAAGCAGTGAGATAAATCATATTCTCGTTACAAAACTTGTGCCACGCTATATCGCTTAACAGAAGAAGATATTCCTTCAACACCTAAACTTTTGACCAAGTCACTTCGTAGTCCCACCGTGGTTTCTGACCATCTGTCCCGTCTAAAGATCTAAGCGAGTCTTACCCATTTAAAGAATATGGATGGTCTCGAACGCTATCGGTTGACAATCTTTTCTTTCCTCTCTCCTGTAACCTCGGTAGCAGGTTGATATTTTTCTTTTTTCTAGGGTAAAATTAAATTAAAAACACAAATTAATTAATTAATTAATTTTTACTTTTTCAAATTTATATTCAATTTTCTCATTAAAAAAAATTATTAATCAGACTTTCATTTTCTAATCATTGATATTTATGTCACATCACATGAAATAATATACAGTTTATTATTAAATTAATTGATTGAGTTGACTAATGAACAAATCATAATCTTTTGTATAAGCAAACAAGATTACCCATTTCTAATTTTATATTTAATGGACTATTTATTTTATTTATTGTGATCTTATCTTTAATTTTTTTATTATTATAAAAATACATAAATGTGACGGAAGCTAACAAATAAAGTAAGGTTTTACGTTTATATTAAAATAAAAAATTTACATATATAACTCCGAGCACTCGTACTTACCAGAAATTTTAAAATTAAAAATTTAAATTCGGTTGACTATAAAAATAGAGTTCGGAAAAAATATATATTTTTCATGACCGAATTTAAATATCAAATATTTACCAGCCACAACGCATCATTAATATCGGTTACAAATGTTAAATATTCTTGAATTTTGTAACCTATTTTCAAGTCAACCACGAACTTATTTACTTTTGGTTTCCTCAAAATACCTCATACTAATCGAGATATTATTCTCTACTTAACTCATGATTTTTCTATTAATTAATTAAGTATTGTTTTGATTTATATAATTATTAATTTTAATATTTAAGAGTATAAATTGATTTTTACTCGGAGTTTTTTTATAGATCTGTTTGAAAAATTAGAAAAAAAAATACCCCGTTTTTGTAATTTTGAAAATATTTATTAAAAGTGAGGAGTGAGACAAGTAATACACATGTCGAGTTTAATGTCTTTTTTTTATATGGAAGACAAGTAATACTCTCTTAAGATGTTCATATGACCCGATAACCCAAACTATCCAACCAAACCAAGGTCGGGTTGGGTTAGTTTTTTTTTTCTTTTCAGTCGAGGTTGGGTTTGTTGGATTATGAAAGTTCCACGTCGCTAATTGGAATGATCATGGGTTTATAATCAAAGAATATGAGGCCTTTTGGGAAGCCCAAAACAAAGTCACGAGAGCTTATGCTCAAAGTGGATAATATCATACCATTGTAGACGTCCTATTTGTCTTGAATTTGTTGAAAATTTGCGAGTTGACATTTTTTTGGTCGGGTCAACCCAACAATACTAAAATCTAACCCAACCTTATCCTACTTTCAAAATTATTATGAAAATTAAGAATTTTCAACGTTTGTAATTGATGCTAGCAATCCGAAAAGGGTTAGGTTGAGAACTCTAGTCAGCTTATTTGGGTCACGGATACAACCAATTGAAGTCTCGGGTTAATCTAAAAGATTTTCTCAATCCAGATCGTGTGTACACTCTTAATATATATATATATATATATTTATATTTATGATTTGTTTATTGGCGGGAATAAATTTTGAGCAATAAATATAGGTAGACTTGTTGTTCATCCATTGGTAGCCAGTGATTGGAAGAGGAACAGCATTGTAATTAACAAAAGAGCCTTTTTGATTTGATTGGAGCGTTAGAACAGGAGGATTTGAGAACATCATCATCATCATCATGGATTGGTAGGTTTTCATCTACTCGACACGTGTTCTATTCGTTCATCTTGAAAAAAGTTAGTATTTCTTTCAATTTTTTTTCCTCGTATTTGTGTACTTCTCTGCAGCCTTTCCATTTTTTTTTTTTTAAATCTTTTTCTTTTCTGGGTCTTCTAATTTCCTCTTTGTTTAAGTGGTAAGCAACCCTTCATTTCTCGTTTCTTCATTTTGATTCCCTTCTTCTCTCTCTACTCTCTCTCTCTCTCTACCCCCTTTTTAATCTCTCTGGATTTGCGATGTTGAAGAGGAGAAAAAGAAGGCATTAGCAGGATTGAAGTAGCGAGACAGCGACAGGTTAGATAATGAACTCTTTCTTCAACCTTGTTCTTCGCGTTTAATCTTTTTTGTTTGAATTTCATACTAGAGGTCACGATGGATTGCCTCTGATTTGGGGAAACTCTGCCAATTTTGTTAAAAGGGTTTCTATCTTTTCTAGGGTTTTCCTCTGATTCTTGAGATTTCGTCTTTCTGGGCTGTTTCTCGTGATTTTTTTTTTTACCCTTTTTCTATGTCTTTCTTGTGCTTACAGATAAAGTTTCTTCTGATTGATACCTGTTTGGGGTTGAACGGATAGGAGTTTCCAGAGAGGGAAATCGATGAACCCCTCTAACTTCAAATTTCTTTTCAAAATTTGTGTTCTGATTCAGTGTAGTTGACCAGATCTGAATGTTCGTTTCTTTTTGGTATTATCATGTTTCTTATGGATGGAAAATGGTTTGTTCAACCCCAACTTTTACACTCTAAGATCATTCTTAATGACAGAAAAAGGCGGTGGGTTAGTTGAAATATGACAATTGTAGAAGGGTTAGGGGGTGTTTTTTCTCATTGTTTAGGTAGAGAGCTTGATGGAGGAAATGTTCCGAGCGGTTGTCGTGCCATTTAGAGTAGGTAATACCGACATGGCAACTCCCATGGATATCACTAGACTCACTGCTGGTTTGTTATCTGATTCTGTGGCTAAGGCTTCTGACCACTTGACTGAAGTAGGTTCTGATGATTGTAAGAGTTCTAATGGGGAGGAAGAGGTTTTGGTTATGAATGATGACAAGTGCGAAGGAGTTTCGTTGTCGGTCGTGTTGTCTCAAAATAATACCAATTGGGTTGCAGCTGATGAGACGATATCCCATGTAAGTGAGGAAGATGATTCTTTCTCTTTAGAGGGTATATATGATAGCTCGTGTTCGCATTCGGTAGTTAGTGAGACTAGCAGCATTTGTGGTGATGATTTTTTAGGTTCTGAGGTGTCGTATTTCGAAGCATTTGGTTCCAAGGATGTTAGCAGTGTTGAGATTGCAGCTACAGCCAATGTTGAAAGTCTCGAGACTCCGATTGCGAGTTCTTCTTCTGCAGGAGTTAGCCTTGAAGAAGATATTGGAGATGGGTTAGGCATTGATGCATGTAACATGGTTCTCCAGCTTCCTCTTGAGAAAAGAGCAAACGAACCGGTTGGTCGAAGTGTTTTCGAGGTCGATTGTGTTCCTCTTTGGGGATTTACATCCGTTTGTGGAAGAAGACCTGAAATGGAAGATGCAGCCACAGCTGTACCGAGGTTTTCAGAACTTCCTGTCCAAATGCTTATTGGCGACCGAGTTCTTGATGGCTCGAACAAGGCTATAGCTCACCAAACTGTTCATTTTTTTGGAGTCTATGATGGTCATGGTGGCTCTCAGGTTTGCATACAATTTGAATGTGCTTCTTGTTTAATGAGCCACACTTTGTTGGTTTAACTCGAATCTCTTAATATATAGGTCGCGAATTTTTGTCATGAACGTATGCATTTGGCTTTGTCTGAGGAGATAGAACTTGCTAAGCAAGACATAGCTGCTGGCAATATGAAGGATAGTTGCCAAGAGCTATGGAGAAAGGCATTCACCAAATGTTTTCTAAAAGTTGATGCTGAAATTGGAGGGAAACCTGGCGCTGAGCCTGTTGCACCCGAAACTGTAGGATCCACTGCTGTTGTTGCAATCATCTGTGCCTCTCACATTATTGTTGCAAACTGTGGCGACTCGAGAGCAGTTCTTTGTCGTGGGAAGGAGCCTATAGCGTTGTCCGTGGATCACAAAGTACGTTTGCATTTGCCGTTTCGTTAGTGAACTTGTCATATCTTCATTGATTTTAATCTCTTTGTTGCCTCTCAGCCAAACAGAGAAGATGAATATGAAAGGATTGAAGCTGCTGGAGGAAAGGTCATACAGTGGAACGGATACCGTGTTTTTGGTGTTCTTGCAATGTCGAGATCCATCGGTACGTCTTATCCTACACGAAACTTCAAGTCTCTATGCTTGTCATTTCAAAAATATGATATCTATGACAATCTTTTGCTGCTTCGCCAAAGTAGTCCATAGTTACTGAAAAATAAACATACCCATGGGACTTAGAAGAAGAGTGTTCCAATGGTTCCAAGTCAAAGCATCCGCTAGTAGATATTGTCCTCTTTGAGCTTTCCCTTTCGGGCTTTCTCTTCAAAGTTTTAAAATGCGTCTACTAGGGAGAGGTTTCCACGCCCTTATAAGGAATGTTTCGTTCCCCTCTCCAACCGATGTGGGATCTCACAATCCCCCCCTTGGGAGCCCGACGTCCTTGTTGGCACACCGCCCGGTGTCGGCTTTGATACTATTTGTAACAGCCTAAGCCCACCGCTAGCAGATATTGTCATTTTTGGGCTTTCCCTCAAGGTTTTAAAACTCGTCCACTAGGGAAAGGTTTTCACGCCCTTATAAGGAATGTTTCGTTCTCCTCTTTAACCGTGAAGTTCACTTTCTTTGATTCTATTATAAATTGTCTTGTTATAGATTAGTGATAATTGAGTGTATGAAACCATACGGTACTTGCAGTACATTGATAGCCTGTTTAGATTACTCTCAGTTAAGATAGGTAAAGTGCAAGACTCTTTCGGGTGTCAGACCTAGCCTTGTAAGTCGAAATAGAAAACAACAGATTTTCCGGGAAGGTCTGAATCTCCACTGGAATCTGAACTTGGCGTCTTGGCTTCCTCCTTCAATTCGTCTTGCAAGTGCAGGGTAACCTTGGCCGGATCTACTTTCTCGACTGTATGCTTGCCACCTAACCCTTCCCCGATGAAAATAAGCTCACCATTATGTCGAGACTTTCTATTATTGTCGTGTTGGTGCCGTTTACTTGCGCGGTTTCCAGTTAGTTTTCTATTGCTTGGAATTCTGAAGTAAAAGGAAATATGAAAATTTGATTACTTGCTGGTTACTGTTTTAAATGAATACATTTGGGTTGCAGGTGATAGATACTTGAAACCATGGATCATCCCGGAGCCAGAAGTGATGTTCCTCCCTCGAGCGAAAGACGACGAATGCCTCATTCTAGCCAGCGATGGTTTGTGGGACGTGATGACGAATGAAGAGGTATGCGACCTGGCTCGGAGACGAATCCTACTCTGGCACAAGAAGAACGGCGTCCCTTCGCCTTCTGAGAGGGGTGTGGGGATCGATCCTGCAGCCCAAGCTGCAGCCGAATACCTCTCGAACCGAGCACTTCAAAAGGGCAGCAAAGACAACATCACAGTAATTGTGATTGATTTGAAAGCTCAAAGGAAGAAGTTCAAGGCCAAATCATAACGACAATGACGATGACACGCCGTGTCATCCTTTTTAGTTGTACCATATTCTTGATTTATGAGACAAAGAACACGATATTAATGTTCGCCCGACTATTTTTCTTCGGGGCATTATGATATTAATGATATGAATGGGAAGGGAAAGTATATGCAGCATTCCGGACGTCGTGGCTCGACGTATTTGTTATAAGCTCGAGTCTTGACGAGTTTCTGGCAATGTAAATGCCTGCTGCTGCTGCTGCTGCAATGTGATAGAATAGGTGAAAGAAAGAACGCTTATGGTGTATTTGATTTGTGTATCATTTCGTACTCTTGGTGCTTATGATAAAGAGTTAGCAGAAATTAAGAAGGTTGTTGTTGTATGCTACTTGCTTTCAAAGTTCTAAATATTTCGGGTATTCCAATGTTTTTCAGCTGAACTCGAGCTTGGTTGACCTGAAAAAACGTTCATTTAACAGCGGGAAGGGGGTGGACTTTCCTATGGTAGTCCCGCCACGGCTAGGACCGTTCGTCCCGTCTCATCTTTCTTTGGCTATCCGTGGTCTTGGGTGAAATGGATTAATTTAATGTGTATTTTGTTTGTTAAATTTGATAATGAAATCAAATCAATATATAATTGGGTATTGAAAATTAACATAAATGATGTAAATTTTGAAGCAAAGAAGGAAAATGAGCGTTGAATTGAAATGAGAATGTTATAGAAGGCGCGAGGACACGAAGCGATTTCGTTGGCTCAGAAATTTACAAAAACCGCCGCTTCTTCTCCGGCGGCCATTTTGATGGAGTGGTAAAATCTCAATCAATGGGCATCAAGCGAGAGAGTAAAAGGTCGGCTTCTGCAACATCGCCGTGTGCTGATCTTAGGGCTGTATATCACAATTGTTTCAATCGGTATGTTTCCATTTTCATTCCCTAAACCCTTTCTGAACCCTAATTCGTATGGACCTCGGTTTTGTTCAAGCGATTTCTGGTTTTGATTTTGCAGTTGGTACTCGGAGAAGTTTGTAAAAGGTCAATTCGATGAAGAACCCTGCGTCTCCGAATGGCAGAAGTACAGAGCTTGCCTCTCTGTATGTCTTCGAACTTTGTTTGATTCCTTGCTATTAGGTTTTGTCAATGTCGTTTGATTTCGTTGCGATCTGATATTGCCTCCAAAATTACAGGAGCATTTGGAAGATAAGAAGCTGAAGCGCTTCTTGGAAGAGGAAACGATTGTTCATTCCTCCATGAAAGCTGAAACGAGTTAAGAATCGAGATTGGCTTACTTGAATGAACATTTTGAGGTCTTCACGAACTTGAAAACCATGTTTAATTGTCATTTTCCATTCTTTGTTCTTCCACTGTGTTAGAACAAATGGAGTTTTTTGCTGCTGAAACTCTAGTTTATTTGAAAAAGCATCTGAACTTTAGCTACATGATAGAAATTCAACTAGATCAGCTTATTAAGAAGATACGTGTTCTTGTTTAATAGAAAAGCTCCTCTGTTCTATGGTGAGTTCTTCTTCTTCTCTCTGCATATTTCACTTCCTTTAGCAGTAATCCTGCAGCCCACTTAGACAAGCCATTGTTACAGAACCAAAGAGTTTGTTCTTTTCTTTTCTAGTTTTTTTGGCCAATTCACGTCCCGTAGAAGCTCATTATTTTTAGTTTCTATGGTAGTTGTGTGAGATCCGAACGAAACATTCCTTAGAAAGGTATAGAAATCTCTCCCTAGTAGACACACTTTAAAATCTGGAGGGAAAGTCCATAAGGAAAATTTCAAAGAGGACAATATCTGCTAGTGGTGTGCTTGAGCTGTTACAAATGGTATCAGAGCTAGACACCGGGCGGTGTGCCAGTGAGGACGCTGGTCCCCAAAGGGTGGATTGTGAGATCCCACGTCGGTTGGAGAGGGAAATGAAGCATTTCTTACCAGGGTGTGGAAACCTCTCCTAAGTAGACACATTTTAAAACCTTGAAGAGAAGTTTAAAGAGGACAATACCGGCTAACGGTGAGCTTAGGTTGTTATAAGTTCTGCTATATGATACCTCTTTTGAAGAAACTCTGATTGGGTAATCTGAAAACGACATCAGAATGTGGCATAGTGGAGCATTATGCTGGTAGTGAGCTGCATTCATTTGCACCATTTCAGAGTCAAAGTGCAAAGTGAACTTGAGGATCATTGGTGGTGCAATCACATTCAAGGTGCACTCTCTCTGTTATCTGATTTAAAGACCATTCATGCTTTGATTGCTATTGGGAAACTTTTCCTGTCATTGAAATGCTAAATTTTGCCTTCGTTTTACACTATCTTTTGAAAATTCAACCCATTTGGTATATCTGAATTATACTATAAGATAGATTTGTAGTCATGAATTACATTGAATTTGGATATTGGATACTCCTGTCCTATTATGTTTGGCTTTCAAGTTGAAAGCTTGAATTTGGATACTCGTGTCCTATCTGATTTAAGACCCATCCTGTCAAAGTGTCTCCCTAGTGAAGTCCTCTTGTCAGCTTAAAATGACTTGCTGATTCTCCATATCACAATCATTCACTAGAACAGTTTCATGAAGAGATATCTTATTTAAGCAAATTAAACAAACTCCATCCTGACTTTCGTGCTCTATTTCTTGAATCTTTAGAAAAAGAAGGGAAGATTCAAGAAGCGGAGCATGGAAGTCACGATGGCGCTTGTTCAATTTGCTTGAATAAAATATTCCTACAAGAAACGGTCCTCGTGAATGGTTGTGAATAAACATATCACAATCATTCACTAGAACAGTTTCATGAAGAGATATCTTATTTAAGCAAATTAAACAAACTCCATCCTGACTTTCGTGCTCTATTTCTTGAATCTTTAGAAAAAGAAGGGAAGATTCAAGAAGCGGAGCATGGAAGTCACGATGGCGCTTGTTCAATTTGCTTGAATAAAATATTCCTACAAGAAACGGTCCTCGTGAATGGTTGTGAATAAACATATCACAATCATTCACTAGAACAGTTTCATGAAGAGATATCTTATTTAAGCAAATTAAACAAACTCCATCCTGACTTTCGTGCTCTATTTCTTGAATCTTTAGAAAAAGAAGGGAAGATTCAAGAAGCGGAGCATGGAAGTCACGATGGCGCTTGTTCAATTTGCTTGAATAAAATATTCCTACAAGAAACGGTCCTCGTGAATGGTTGTGAATAAACATATCACAATCATTCACTAGAACAGTTTCATGAAGAGATATCTTATTTAAGCAAATTAAACAAACTCCATCCTGACTTTCGTGCTCTATTTCTTGAATCTTTAGAAAAAGAAGGGAAGATTCAAGAAGCGGAGCATGGAAGTCACGATGGCGCTTGTTCAATTTGCTTGAATAAAATATTCCTACAAGAAACGGTCCTCGTGAATGGTTGTGAATAAACATATCACAATCATTCACTAGAACAGTTTCATGAAGAGATATCTTATTTAAGCAAATTAAACAAACTCCATCCTGACTTTCGTGCTCTATTTCTTGAATCTTTAGAAAAAGAAGGGAAGATTCAAGAAGCGGAGCATGGAAGTCACGATGGCGCTTGTTCAATTTGCTTAAATAAAATATTCCTACAAGAAACGGTCCTCGTGAATGGTTGTGAATAAACATATCACAATCATTCACTAGAACAGTTTCATGAAGAGATATCTTATTTAAGCAAATTAAACAAACTTCATCCTGACTTTCGTGCTCTATTTCTTGAATCTTTAGAAAAAGAAGGGAAGATTCAAGAAACGGAGCATGGAAGTCACGATGGCGCTTGTTCAATTTGCTTAAATAAAATATTCCTACAAGAAACGGTCCTCGTGAATGGTTGTGCATAAACATATCACAATCATTCACTAGAACAGTTTCATGAATTGATATCTTATTTAAGCAAATTAAACAAACTTTATTCTGACTTTCTGGTCCATTTCTCGAATCTTTACTTTTTTTCATTTCCATCTGAATACAAGTAAATTTAAATAATGTATACAATAAATAACTAATGTTTGAAAAGAGACATTTCACTCAAACGAGAAACATGCAACTAATTTCGAGCAACGAAATTAATAAAAAAAATCATTCGAATAACAAAAAATTATATGATTGGAAATCATTTGTTTGTAGTAACTTTCGTATGATAATAAATGAATCCTAAAGAAGCAATAATCCATGAAATAAAAATAATATGCTTTAAAAATAACTCAATATAACCTAATATATATTAAACCTAATATGTTTCTGTTACCAAACAACTAAAATATATCACTAAATCATAATCATTCAACTAAATAAAATAATAAAGCAATAGGAAAATGATAAAATAATAGCAATAATAAAAAAAAATCAAAAATAAAAAAAGAAACATAATCAAATAAAAAAAATGGATGTACAACCCTCACAATAACACAATCAAATAAAAACATCGATAGGTGGTTTTAAATGACTCCTGACCTCACCCTATTAATATTCATTCTCAAACATGGAAACGAAAAGAAAAACTCTTACCTTTTTTCTTTTTTTGCAGAAATTGCAAATATTTTTGTGTATCGTACCATCTTTCTCGATATAACTCAATTGCAAAGATTGTGGTAGCCTAAATAATACTGGTATGGGAGAGAGAATTTCAATAGAAATTATGGAATACAATTTTGTCAACCCAATAATATTATTTATAGAATTTTAAAAAATCTTAACAAAATAATTATTTGAATTAAATGTTATTCAAATTTTAAATTTATAGAATCTTAAAACCCAAACTCTATATATTTAATTAATTTAAATCTTATTTTAACTTTATATATTTAAATAATTTAAATTTTATTCAAATTTAGTTAAATGTTATATAAATTTAAAATTTAAAGAATTCTCAACAAAATGATATAATATCTTATTTCAATTATATATATTTAATTAATTTAAATCTTATTCAAATTTTTATTTTAAAGAATCTTATCAAAATAATATATTTGAATATCCATGTATTAAGATATAATATTTTATTTCAACTTTATATATTTAACTAATTTAATTCTTATTCAAATGGTAAAGAATCTTTTTTCGATTTTAAATAAAAGAATCTTTACCAAATAATATATTTAAATATCTAATATATTAACTTAGGATCATTCGCTAACTTAGTCAACTTCTTACTCACTCTCAACTAGGGGTGTACATCGTCCGGGTTGGGTCGGGTTGGTGGATTTTTTTGACCCAACCCAAAAGTTCGGGTTGGTTGGATTGGTAACCCAACCCAACCCAAAATTTTTCTCAACCCAACCCAACCCAACCCTCTATTTTCGGGTTGGGTTCGGGTTGGGTCCGGATTGAGTTGTCAATTTTTTTTTTAAGTTTTATTTATCCACAATTTATAATTATTCGGATACAATCTTCGATAAAATATTTTAAAAGTTCTCAAACAAACCACAAAACAATTTATATGAAAGGATCTTCCTAATACTTTTATATATTTTATTTGGCTCGAGTCAACCCCAGTGTTTTGCCCATGAACCCGAAACTGAACCGATTCAGTTCGGGTTCAGAAAAATGAACCCAACCCTACCCGAAATGCTAATCCAACCCAACCCAACCCTTATAGTTCGGGTTGGATTGGTCCGGGTTGTGGGTTGCCGGGTTGAATGTACAGCCCTACTCTCAACAATCACCAAAATTACAAAGTACAAATTGGTTTGGAATAATGAGATTTTTATGATACGAGAAGGTTTCCACACCCTTGTAAATGATGTTTTGTTCTCCTCTCGAACCGAAGGAAGGTTTGAGAAGGTTTTCACACCCTTAACACGGTGTTTTATTCTCCTCACCAATCAGGAAAGATTTTCACACCGTTATAAAGGTGGTCTTGTTCTCCCTCCCAACTAATATAGACATCACAATCAATTTTGAAAGAAAATTCGAGAATAGGTACCCAACGGTTATAAAGGAGGTTTTGGAGAGAGATGGAACTTTGATGAATTGTCTCTCCTAGCTTTGTTTTGGGCTTCCCTAAAAGACTGGTATAACGGAGATAGTATTCTTTGTTTATAAATCCAAAACATTCCCTAAACTAGCCGACTCAATTCCAAGAATCGAAACTAAATAAAATAATAAGATAGAAAAATAGGAAAAAAGCCTAAAAAAATAAAATAATATAAAAAAAATGTAAATATTAGGATTCGAAGATATGCATGCAGATTATTTGTGAATTCTTTTCTATCCAATCAAATTTATTGGGTTCCAGAAAATTAACCTAACCTAACTCGAAACATTATTAATGTATAGGTGTGACAATTACACAATCAAATAAAAAAAACATAAATACAAAAATAGATTGATACTTCTAAACAACGGACCATATAATTATTAATATTCATTTTTGTAATACAAGCATCGAGAAAATATATATTAAATATTAATTTGATAATGTAATATCATTATTTTTAAATTGGAATTTGTTAATCCATGGTTTATATAGTAGATCAAAATAATGAGTGTACAGTAAAAAAAAAATTTACCATTTTTCAACTTAGTGTAAAGGAAAAAAAAATCTCTTTAACCAAGAAAAGTAATTTACTATTTTGACCTACCTTGTTTGATTTATCATCACACTAATGCTTCGAGAAAACTCTTCAAGTAACTGTCTCAGCGAGTGATTGTGAGACCTCCATAGGTTGCATTTGATTTTCACCGCTAGGAATTTACTTACCATATTTACTTTTCCTAAGTTTATCATTTAAATATAAAATCGTTTTTTATACTACGAATTGCTTGACACCGAAGATTTAATATTTAAAATTTAAAAATATATAGACTAAATTATTATAAATGAAATTACTAAATTAAAATATTACCACGTGACTTTTATATATTGGATGCATGAGAATGATTTAGCGAGTAATAATTATAATGTGACGATTATATTAAATAATTTTCACCATTTGCCACCTGTATATTTATTTTACTATAATGTTTCATTTATGATTATTGTAACCATTCTTTTTAGTTTCCAAATTTGTAAGTATTGTATTTTAGTGTCTAAATGATGTATAAAAGTTAAGCTAATCATTGTCATTAATTTTTTTTTATTTATAAGGCTGTTAAGGCTTTAAAACGTGTCTGGTAGGGGAAGATTTTCACACCCTTATAAATGGTAGTTTGTTCTCCTCCCCAACTAACGTCGGACATCACATTATCATCTTTGAATGTTTATTTTCCAATTTCAGTTTAAAATTTTTAAAATACGTCTGTTACCGAGAGGTTTCCACCCTCTTATAAAAATGTTTCATTTTCCTTTCTAACCGATGTAAGACCTCACAATTCACCTCCTTTCAGGACCTAGCGTTCTTGCTGGCATTCATACCCCTCTTCGTGGTCCAGCATCCTCGCTGCATTCGTTCCACTCTCCAATCGATGTGGGATCTCACAATCCACCTTCTTTCGGGGGTCCACCGTCTTGCTGACGTTCGTTTCCCTCTCCAATCGATGTGGGATCTCACAATCCACCTCCTTTCGAGACCCAGCATTCTTGCTGGCATTCGTTTCCCTCTTCAATCGACGTGGGATCTCACAATCCACCCCTTTGTGACCCGACATCCTCGCTGCATTCATTTCACTCTCCAATCGACGTGGGATCTCACACATATCAAATTAATTTTAACTTAAACAAATTATTTATACAGAATTCTGAAAAATTCGACATTTTTTTTTAATGTTATTCTATTTCCTCAATTATGTCACCAAAAAAAAAAAATCAAAATTAGATGGTTTTGTTCGTTGACTTCCAAATAGAGGTCATACTCATTGAGTTTCGTGCCTCCGGCATTCTCCAAGCCATTTCAAAGTTAGGGAAGAAATTAAAAAAAAAAAAAAAAAAAAGAAAATTATATAAAGCTTCAAATTTTCCGGTGAATATTAAATCGGGGTTGTTGGGTAGATTTCATTTCCACAATCAAGCGCCGCGTGGACTCGCGCCCCAATCTGTCGGCTACTATGTCCCATCATTGGCCTCACTTTTCCCAATCCAACGATCAATCTTTCAGTTCCTAGCAGCCCCTTTTGCTCATCCCCTGAATTCGATCACACCCAAATAAAATCCCAAATCGGGTATTCAATTTTTAAAAATTTCTTACCATTTCCAAGTTCCCACTGCCGCATAAGACAATACATTAATGCCCTTCACGCTTTTCCTCTGAAATATCATCGGGGAAGATTTCCGCGCGACCAATCCGCTCCATTCCGGTAATTACTTTCGGCTCACTGGTTCATCTGCTACAATTTCACTTTACTTTGCCCCGTTTATTGAATTTGGTACTGTTTCATTATGTTATTTGGTATAGCTTTGATTCTTTTACTGATTTGTTCATAGCTTTGATTCTTTTTCTGTTCGTTTTTCTACTGGATTTATGGATTTGATTGTGATTTCTGAAAAGGGTTGTGGTGTTTTATCATGGGGTTATCTTATTGGAACTGCTGATGTTGAATTCGTTTCTATTTTCTGTATGTTCCCTTTTTTCTTTGTGTATTTAGTGGCTTAACAGAGTTATTGGGAACCCTTTATGATGAGATTGTTGAAGAACATAGCAGATTGTGGGTTTGTTTAGTGAAAAATGTCGTCTAGGTATTGTGATGGTAGAGGAGAGTCTGATGGGGGTCGGCTTCTTGAGGAAATTGAGGCAATAAGTAAGGCTCTGTACTTACACAAGAGCCACACAAATTCGAGTTTCGATCTTCCTGATCGACGGTTCGAATCAAATGAAGAAGAATTATTGGTGAATGAAACTAGAAGGTCGTCGTCATCATCATCATCTTCATGGAACTGGAAGAAATCTTTGAAGGCTCTTACTCATATTCGACATCGAAAGTTCAATTGTGTGTTTTTTCTTAAGGTGCATTCCATTGAAGGGTTACCCTCGAGTTTTAATGGCTATAGTTTACATGTGCATTGGAAAAGGAAGGATGAGGTTTTGCATACTCGCCCGTCTAAGGTTTTTCGAGGCGTGGCGGAATTTGATGAGACTTTGATTCATAAAACTTCGATATCTGGTGGGAGAAGTTTGGCTAACAACTCGGCGAAGTATGATCAAAAGCTTTATATGGTCTATGTTTCTATGGTCGGAGCGCCACGGCTCGAGTTTGGAAAGCATTGGATTGACCTGACGAGGATTTTGCCTCTTACATTGGAAGAGCTTGAAGGGGATAAATGTTCTGGGAACTGGTCAACCAGCTTTCGACTTGCTGGCAATGCGCGAGGTGCTAGTCTAAATGTCAGCTTTAGTTTTCTGGTAACTAAGGACGATCCGATGAAATTGAGCGGTCCCGAAAACGTTGTCGAACTCTTGAAGTTATTGCATGATAGGTCAAGGCTTTCTACCTATGATGCACCCTTTACTTCAAGTAATTTAAATAGGTTTCGGGTTGATACGGGAATTTTCGATGAAGTAAACCCGAAATTGGAGCTCTCCAAGTCGATAAGCGTTTTGTATAGTAAGATGGATGAGGTAGATCATTCAGGTTCTGAGTTTGCCAAGCAGTTTGAAGTAAAAACTAATGAGGAACAAAAGTCTGCTGAAGTAATTGGTGGAGATAGTTATGAGAGTTTTAAGTTTTCCATTGTTGAATGTGGAATAGAATTAGTTGTTCAGACTACTGAGGGCTCGAAAAGTGAAACGGTTTCATTGGACGAGGTCGTAGGAGACGACAAAGTTGCTACCGAATTTAAGTCGAGCAACACGTTGAAGGATGCGGAGTGCGATATTCATGTAGATGACTCGATAAGGGATGAATTCAAATATGAAGAGAGTAAGCTAAAACTAAAAGTAGAAGAAGTTTCTCCAGAAGAGTTGAGTTCAGATTCTGATCTCAAGAACTCTCCCTCAATCGTTGGTGAACTTCTCGAAGAGGAAAACGATATCGATACCGAGGAAGATTGTACGAGAAGATCTCTTAGCCTGGATGAGTCTTACAAATCCGTGGCTAGTGATTTTCTAAAGCTGCTGGGGTTGGAGAATGGTTCGGCGAGGTTTTCAGATCCTGATATATCGTCTCCCAGAGAGCGTTTATTGAGGGAATTCGAGGAGGAGTCCCTACTTTTTGGTAATCCGTTATTGGACTTTTCGGGTACAGAAGAGTGGCAGGATAACGAAAACGTCGATATGCTGGAGTCTGCTTCTGGGGATTTTGATTTTTCTATTCGTGTTGCTGAAGAAGGACAGGAGAAGCATCAGTCCTTGAGAAACAGAAGGAACGTCGAAATTCTCGAAAACTTGGAGACCGAAGTTCTAATGCGAGAATGGGGCTTAGACGAGAGAGATTTCGAGCATTCTCCACATTATTGTTCAAGTGGATTTGGGAGTCCTATTGAGTTGCCCCCAGAAGACGAGCCACCTAAGTTACCTTCGCTCGGAGATGGGTTCGGAGCATTCCTTAAGATGAACGGCGGGTTTTTACGGCTCATGAGTCCTTGGCTCTCTCAAAAGACTAGCATTGGACAGAGCTTAGCCATTCAATGTTCTGATCCTGTTGTTCTACCTAATGAAATGGGTCGTGATATCATGGAGATATCACAAAATCTAGCAATGGCAGGAACCAAAAACCTTTCTATACTCACAAAAAAGTTGATGCCTTTGGATGATATCACTGGGAAAACTCTCCACCAAATGATGTCAAGTTGGGACTCGTGTGGTCCGGTTTCATGTTGTCGAAGGAATGACCCTGAAGGATTGCCATCGTATACGAACAATAGTAGTCTTCGATCTCTTCTCGATTTCGAGATGCACCAAGAACTCGTGTCGCCTGATGATCTAGCTTTTCTAGCAATGGACAAGATTGAAACTCTCTTAATAGAAGGATTAAGAATACAATCTGGCTTTACAGATGGCGAGACACCACGAAGAATCGGTGCTCGCCCGTTTCATTGCGTGTCAGCCTGTGGACCGAGACGTCCCAATCGGGATGGTTCTTGTAGCTCTGAAGGATTGAAGGAACTGCAGTTTATCGATTGCCCCGAAACAGCTAATGATGTTGTTGGGTTGATGGATCTTTGTATACCATTGAAGAACTGGTTAAAGCTTGATGCTGGTAACATTAATGATGATGATGATCCAAATGGTCAGCATATTATGAAGACTCTTGTGGCTCATGGTGCTAACTATGCAGACATAGTTGAAAGGCTATCAGTTAACAAGTCCGGGGTATCCAGCAAAGAGATGGGCTTGTTTAAGAACAAGCTTGTGGTGGCTCTCATGGTGCAACTTCGAGATCACTTACGAGACTACGAACCCGTGGGCTGCCCAATGATGTGCATAATGGAGGTCGAGAGGTTCTTTATCGACACAGCTCGTGACACCGTCAGTGAAATGAGCTGCATCGACAAGGAGAACGAGACATTGCAAGCACAAGGACACCGTGTTCATGCATTTAAACTCGATGATATTCATCTTTTGGGTGTAAATTCTGAGCCTAATAGGATGCAATTCTGGGGAACCACGACGCAGCAGCAATCTGGGTCGCGTTGGCTGCTTTCAAGCGGAATGGGTAGAAACTTCAAGCTCCCGATATCGAAGTCGAAAGCAATCGTTACGTTTTCGTCAAAAGCTCCGACTGGCGATATCTTGTGGAGCATTTCCTCTGATATACATGGTGAGGGAATGATCTCTGCTTCAACAGCTTCAAGTTCATATAAAAGAAACTTCGATGTCGTGATCCCGATCCGTAGTTGATCGATCGATCGATCGCTTGGCCTTGTATATCGATGAGTTTCCCATTACTATTTCTTTTCATTTTGTTTCACTGTAAAGGAATTGATCAAAGCAAAAGTTTTCATGTCTTCATATCATAAGGCTACTTTGTTATATATTGGCTGAATCCAGAGCCATTTCTCTGTAAATCTATGCGTTCGCTACCCGTACCGTGTTCTTCGAGTTTATGGCACAAAGAGGAGAAAGGATTTGAAGCTAGAACAACGATTTATGCATTCGAGAAAACACTAGAACTCGTACCCGACAACGATTTTCATACAAAAAAAAGATTGAAATATTTTCTTATGAACTTTCATGAGTATGGACACCCTCGTAGGTCGTTATCACGTATTTTGGATCATCTCGATCTCTTTCGACTCTCTTCTTCACCGGGCAGCCTTCGACCGAGCATTTGTAGTAGTTCCTGCATTTCATAAATCGTCATATCAAACAACGTTTCTTTTTCATTGCGTTCTAGATCATCACATGCTTCCCTTACCTCGGATTCGGGCTGTTCTTCACCATCTTCTTCCCATACTTCCTCCACTTGAACCCATCATCCAAAATCTCAACTTCTGATTTTGTCTTGAATGCAAATCTTTCACGAACTTATGAAAGATCATCAATATATCAGAAGGAATCATCAAGAACATATGAATACTAAAATGTAACAAAACTTATGCGCTTACCACTGCTAGGCTCTCCTTGGTGGATGGTGTTCCGAGCAAGCTCATCAACCTCGTCCCATTGATAACCCGGATACATCACCGTGTCGACCAGAGACGAAGCGTTTACATCGAGCCACCCATTGAACATCGAGTCCGTAAACTCGATCCCGGGCTGCTCGGCAAGATCGCTCTCGGATGTTGCCGGGTACTGGTTACTATTGTACGACATTTGGAAGGTGAGAGAAGCCAAAAGTTAACAAAAAAAAAAGTTGTGGAACAAAAATATGAAGTGAGTTAAGGTTGATAGGCAGCTTCCCACTGAGCTTCCTACCAAAGTTAAGGAAGGTTCAACGCTAATGCTTAATATGATGAAAGGTGAAGACCAACAGGTGTAGAATATTAAGTCTGTGGGGTATGATGCCAAAAGAGATGACTTTGAGTAGACTTTCAGCTGCATGTGTTTGTTTGAGCTTCAACATTAATATCTATCCCCCAAAATCAACCCCTTTAATGGGCACTAAAGATACCGTGCCGTAAACACGCAACAGATCTCGTCAATTCTACATCTGCTAGAGTGAAGTCTGTCCCGATTGACCAACTTACATATGTGTTTCTAGTTGAGCTCTTTGTTATGTTTTCACTTTTACGCTTCTAGAGAAGATTGTTCCAAGTCGTAGTTAATTTTAGAGTTCTTACTATTAGACCGTGCACTCTTTCTTACCTGTGGTTGCTTGGTCTCGGGATCTATCTCATTCGAATCTTCACTGTAATAAGGACTAACTTAGATCATTCCTTATAACTATGTGGAACCCTCTCACTAGCAAACGTATTTTAAAAATCTTGAGGGGGAAATCTGAGAGGACAATATCTTCTAGTGGTGGGCTTGAAATGTTACCTTTAGCCAACCCAGGAGGAAGATACACCAATTCTAATAAGTATTTTTTACATTGTTTCTTCGACTCGAACAGTGCAGATAATACGACGTGGATTTTTATAACCGTACTTACTTGGGTAGATTCAGAATCTCTCATTTGGATATGATATCAGCTCGTTCATGTATCACACCGGTATGTACACATAATAAGCATATGATTTGACATGTTTGAAATTGAATTTGTTTGCGTTTCAAAGCAAATAAAGGGGAAAACGTAGCCCATTTGATAGGGTTTTCACATAGTGAGTGGTTCATGTGGCCTCATTTGTTTTGGTCTTTGAAAGCAACCATTTTCATTATTTCAAATCTCCAAAGTCCCACAATGTTTGAAACTTCTCAACACCTCGCTTCTCTAATTTGGGTAAAATCTAACTCAAACCCTAAACCCAAATCCTTTTTCAATTTACATCATAAAATTCAACGTTACCGACATGTAATAGTCTAAACCCACCACTAATGCGTCTGGTAGGGATCTTCCAATCCACCTTCCTTACGTGTCTAACGTCCACGCTGGCACACCACCTGGTATACCGTTCGGTGGATTGTGAGATCTCACAGCGACTAGAGGAAATCTCTCCCTACTGGACACATTTTAAAATCTCAAGGGGAAACCCATAAGGGAAAGTTCAAATGAGACAATATCTGCTAGTAGTGGGATTGGACGGTTACAAATCACATTTCTTGTTGTTAGTTCTTTGATATTTTTATCTAATTTGAAATACCCTTCTAAAAATGCAACAAATTCTTGACTACAAATATATATAAATGAAGTTTATTGACCTGGTACACTGTAGGTCAATTCAATAATATTTTAGAGGATAAAACACATGTTACTGACAGTTACGTGACAAGTACCGAGTAAAGAAAGGAATGACGACTCTCCTGTTAAGTTGTTTTATATTCATAATTATACTTAAAAGGTCAAAGATTTTAAAGTTTCATCTTTGACCGACATCCTTCAATTCTCGAGATAACAGGAAGAAAGAAGCTAGAAGGCAAAACCCGATCGTTTAAATATTTTAATAATAACTTTGGCAAGAAGGTTTAGCCCTCATTTTCCAAGAAACTATATATATTGTGCCAAAAGTGATTGACTATATGTTGTGGTTGACAAAGGTTCAAGGGTTGGTGAGGAAATTAATTGAATGAAGGAGGGGTATTATGGACATTTCACTTAAAGTTGTTTTTTTTTTTTTTAATATATAAAATTAATTAAAATTAGAATTGGTATATTGCTATGTTAAACCAATCAAGTATCAAATTTTAAAGATTATTTTTCTAAAATTGTAAATATTCTTCCTCAAGAAAAAAAAAAAGGAATGTTATTTTGTTTTGTTATTTATTTTGAATAAAAAATGTTTAATCATCTTAAGCTAAGAAGATCAATCATATTGTGCAATTTTAAGTATATAATTTAATGATGAAAATAAATTATAGATGCGTTAAATAATAATTTTTTTTTTTTATTAATTTCGTCTCTACTTTGATGGGAGGGAATTGAATGAAAATGACATAATTATATAATTCTTTAATGTCATTTAATTAAATAATTATTTTTTTTTATAAATTTTAATTAAATACTTAATTATTTATGAAAAATATTCTTATTTAGTTATTCACAAAAAAAAAAAAAAAAAAAAAAAAAAAAAAAAAAAAAAAAAAAAAAAAAAAAAAAAAAAAAANTTTAACCACCTAATAATATAAATAATATAAAATTTTATATTTACATATACATTAAAATAATTTAAAAAAAAATTGAGTGTTTTTTTTAATGATTTATTAAATTTGTATTTTAAATTAGTAAGTGACCCTACTATTATGTCAGAGTATGCAAATAGATGCAAAAATGTTAAATGTCGAAACTATTTTTTATTAGCTTTTATTTAATTGACCATATCGTCGAACATGGCCATATCATCACACGCGATTGTATTGCTACTCTCTCTTCTAACCGTATCGTCAAGTTTCAATATGTATAATTGTGACCATATAACCATAAAACATAAGTAGTCATATCGTGGCTCTTACTCCTGACCCTATTAATCTTACTTAAATAAGCTTTTAGATTCTTTAATTCGACTTAAACGTAAGAAAACACTTTAAAACGCTAAAATTGAAGGAAGCTGGCCTTATGCTAAATTAGTTAGAAAGTGGATATCGATCAAAATTATGGTTGAATTAGTTAATATCAGTCACGAATTGGATCAAAGAAAGCTTAACGGGTTGGATTAACATAATATTAACATTAAAGACTAAACTAAAATTTCAAATTTACAACAAACAAATAGACAATTTAATTGATATTTAAAAGAAAAATAACAAAATATTCTCTAATAATAATAATAATAATAATAATAATAATAATAATAATAATAATAATGAATAATAATAAAAGTCATGGTCAATGGAGGAGAGGAGGCCCCACCATTAAAAATTGGTCCAATTGCTTCATTTTTTAGTTGCAAAAGTCAAAAGAAAAAGAAAAGATTCATTCCACGGTGGATTTAGGGACGGGAATGTGGTGGGTCACCTACGTCATTTTGCTGACGCATTATGCCACGTGGACATCCGAATACTGCGACAACTCAGTCAACGTCAAAGACTCGAAACCACTGCCCAAGGCATCGTTGACTGAAATCAATAAACTTCAGTACAGCGGCTATTGCGGCGGCTTTCCGCCGTTGCCGTCGTCGGAAACATGTTGATGTCTACTTACAAGCCGTCGCCGTCATCGGAAACATGTTGATGCCTACTTTGTTTTTATGAACGATGGTAAGGATGGAATGTCCTTTCATACTCGGAATGCATATTAGATTTAGTATATTAAATGTAAAGAAAAAATGTGTTTAAATTAATATTTTATATATATATAATATAAAGAGAAAAAATATATATTTAATTTCAATGGTTTAAATTAATATTTAATATACAAAAAAAATATTTAATTTGAAATGATAAATTTTATATATCCCGAAAAAAAAATTTAATTTAAGAGGTTTAAATTAATATTTAATATATTAAACAAAAAAATATAATATATATATATATGGTCTATAATATATTAAATATATTAATTGGGTTTGAGTTAATTTTTTGGAATTGAATAAATTTGGTTCGAGTTTTGGGTTTGCTAGAAATGAATTTGAGTTTACCAAAACCGAAAGAATTATTTATTATATTAACATTAATATGAATTTGGTGTTGTCGAATGATGACGTATATTTGAATTATTTTAAAGCATAATATTTCAATGAATTGCTCCCTTGTTGAACATGCAACCAACGAACAATAGTATTATCGACATCTATGTTAGCGATAATGGCAGTGGCATGATAGTCCAAGCGAAGAGATTTGTACTAAAACTTTTAAAGGTAAAGAAAGGAGAACGGCCTGTAATTGAATTAAATTTATGCAAGAAAATAAATGCTATCAAAAGGTTATTATGATAGCTATAGTAATTATAAATTATTAAATAACTTTGTTATAGTATAAGATTAAAGCTATAAATACTATGTTATAGTGTAAAAAAGTTATTATAAGTTAAAGATAATTTCATACTCCATAATAGAACGTTATAGAAAGTCTCTGACATTTAATAGTGTCGCTTGTCGGGACTACGTAAAAAGCTATCAAAGATTTACCATAGTTGTTAACTAGCTATCATATCTCGTATTTGTTGCTGTGATTGTTTAGACTCGAGAAATTTGACACTTATGAACATGGTAGGTAGAAGATTTTAGATTATATTATTTTTATTTGTTGCTATCTATTTTATCATAATTTGAAAACTATAGAGTGGTTCGAAAAATTACCTCGACCCAACCCATGGGTCGGGTTCGGCATGCAACCCTAGTAATTATATTTCTTTTAGTCTTGTTTTCCATTATTTCTGTAACATTTTCCAATTTCTCTTCCCTTACTTTCTTCAACCTTTTCCACGATCTCATTTCGTATGCATTATTTTCTCATCTTTTCCCCACACACGACACGTAATCGACGAATGACGATTTTCCTCGCATCTTGGCAACAAAGGCGATTAGATTCCTCCATGGCGATTAGATTCTTTTCAAGTTTTGATTTCTGCATGTTGTGTTGTCTGCAATTTAACTTACATGATGAGAAAAATCTCCTTTCGTGGTTTCGTGGCTAAGCAATCAATGTTAGTTATCATTCAAAATTTGAAAGATTGTGGCGAGGTTTTATTCTATCTTTTCGATTTTGAATTTGTTCTATTTGTTTTGGTCACTTTCTTTATCTTTATCCCTTACCAAGAAGTAGAGCGTGGCGTGAGAAATGTTGTCTCTAATTTGTGTTGAGAGTTCCAATTGGAAGTATTGTGTTATGAAATCTGAAATGGTATTGTGTTATGAAATCGGAAATCGTTGATTTAGTTTGTTGTGTTTGTTTTTAAAGATTTGTGTTTATTAGGGGCTATTTAAAGTCAATTGCTGATTTAGTCTTGTTTTATTTCATTGTCAAGATTTTTGATCATTGGAAAAGCTTACTTCTACTTTTAATATCTAGAAAGTATATGGTGGTTTAAAACAATTTATTTTATGTGAGTGCTTGCTTGTTTGGTTTTGAGGAACCATAGGAAGTAGAAGCTACTGTCCATACAAATGATTTCCTTGCCCGTTATTAGAATGATGTTTTTCTTACTTGTAAATTTGGTTGCTTTGGTTTGTTTTTTTTTTTAATAGGAAAATTCACCTTTCGTCGTTAAATTAGTTGCATATTTCTAGTTCTATTGAAGTGTCTCTTTTCAAACATTAGTCGTTTGGGTGTACATATTTCGATTGCTCGCTTGTTGAACTTCTTTATTCAGATGGAAATGGGAAAGAATGTAGAGATTCAAGGAACGGGGCATGGGCATGGGAGTCATGATGGGGTTTTTTCAATTTGCTGATAGCTCTTTAAGAAACTGCGTTAGAGATTGTGAGCATGCATATTGGTTTTTTTTCTAATTGATTAAGATGAATTAATCATAATAAACTAATATGCATACTCACAATCCCTCGATAAGACACAGTTTTTTGAAGGGATATTTTATTTAAAAGTGAACAATGATGGAGGCATTAGCCTAATGACAATTTAGGCAAGGTGGGTCAAAAGCTTCTTCTTTCTCTTTCGTTTGTGCTCTTATCTTCCACATTTCCTCGGCTGAACTCTTTTTCCCTTCATTTCTTCTGCATTATTTTCTAAATTTTCTTTTCCACAGATGCATATGCGACCAACAAACGATAGTATTGTCGAAATCTATGTCAGCGGCAGTGGCGATGAGAGTTCTTTAAGAGATGACATGATAGTTCGAGCGAAGAAATTTGACACTCTACAAGTTAGTGATTATGTCCAGTCTTATTTAGTTTATTAATTATTAATTGTTGAGGTTAAAATGCTTGCTTGGTGATACTGTAGTAGAACTCTGATAAACATAGATGTTAGTTTTGTTAGTGTGTTTTGAATAAGTGAGGTAAAGTTTGATGATGATGTTGTAGTACTTGTGGATAAGGAAGGCTAACCCATTGGAATGTGAGTCTTTGACTTAATTCCTCACGAACTCATGACGAAAAAACATGTAAAGATTGTCCTATCCATCCTTTTTAGCCCCACCCCTCGTGTATTGAATACTTTATTTTGTAATGTAAATAGATTATAAAATTTTAATTATGAATGGAAGTCATATTATTTAATGTGTTTTGAAGTATTCCATATGTTCATTTAGTTAAATTGAATTAAATTTATTTTATAACATACTATAGCTTTAATAAAAATGCTATAAAATGTTTTCATAGCAACATATATGAATATTATATCCATCCATTATAGCTATACAAAAAAGTTATAAAAAAAGTCTATAAGACATTTAATAGTGTTGGTTATTAGGATGTACGACAAAAGCTATCAAAGGTCTATGATAGTTGTTCACCTGCTATTGTATCCAATATTTGTTGTAGTGATTTTTTAGACTCAAGAAAGTTGGCACTACCTATGAACATTATGATAGCATTTATTTAGACCCGAGAGCCATTAGCTGACCTGCCTCAGACGTGCTGATCATGGGAGATACGTTGAACTCACATCATGGGAGATACGTTGAACTCACATCATGGGAGATATGTTCACAAATCAAACTTGACACGTGGCATGCTGAGATCCTGCCTATCCACCCTCAAAGCATTGATTACTCATGCATGGCCTGCGCGCGTAGGGAATCTTCTTTTGCGTGTAGGCGCGTCAGTGACTTCTTTTTGTCCTGTTCAGCCTCCGTTTACCTATTTTCATCCTGATTTCGATATTGACCCTAATTTTACTTGAATCAGGACCTACCAGAGGAATTTTAGAAATTTTGGAGCTCCTGACTCACGAAAAAGCTAGCTTGGGAGGGCACGCTTCATCCAAGTAAGTTACCACACGGATTTTAGGCAAGTAATTAGCAATCGCTAGAATGTGCTATCATGCTAACATTCCTTACCTTAGGTGGTTAGAAAATGCATATTAAGGACTTTGAAAGGGCGTTTTGGATGAGTATGTATTGTACGTATGTCATGGTAAAATTACAATTATACCCTTAGGTTGAGATTTCCAAGAAGCATGCTATTTTATGTATTATACAAGGCTAAAAAGAAAATATGCATGATTAAAATACGAGTTGGGCAGTATGGATGAGTGTGGTATGCATGATGTAAGAAATTACAAAAATACCTCTATGATGAGATTTGTGATGAACGTCGTTTTATATGCTTTCCATTGTGTTAGAAAAAAGGATGAGCTATTGTGACCTGTGCTCCGGGTGATTGATGGATGTTATCTTCCTGTAGAGCTTGTTTGCTTCTATGTTTGCATGATATAGTACGTGTTAGCTCCTGGTGTGATTGTATGTTCTCCCTGTAAAGCATGTTTATTTGCATAGAACTAGGGCATTAGAGTTAGGTGGACTAGACGATAACTTAGGTCAGAACACTAAAAGTAGACTGAGCACTTTAGAATCATACACAACGGTCAGAGGGTCTAGACCCTAGTGCTCCTAGACTAAGAATGACTTGAGGAGTAAAAAAAGAGCAGCTTGGAGTCATAAAATCATGTTAAGCCACCTAGCCGGTTTAGGAATCCAATAGACCTCCTCGATTCCCCATATATGACTAAGGTGAAGTTTAAATTGTGGATTACACGCTTAGATGATCGATAGGAATATCTCCCTAGTAAAGCATGCACGAGAGAGCTCAATTAAGATTAGTGCACTACAACTAGTGTCTTTTACATGTTTGACCCAGGTCAGTATGTTTCTTGTTGACCTTGCACGCCATGATCGTGAATGATTAGAGGTTTAAACCTATATGCACCCAGAGATTGGTTTGGCCATAGGAGCTAAGCCTAAAGTCTTGGAAACGAGAGATGAGATTTAAACCGCCTAGACGCCTCTAGAGACCTAGAAGGCCACCACAACAACCTTGGAGAAAAATAAAGGTAGCCCATGAGCCGATAGCAGCCAGTACAGTGTTTGCAGATTCCACTCCAGTATGGTACGTTTAGCTTGGCGTGAGGCCGGTTAGGAACGTGTGACCTAAGAGAGAGTTTGGGTGGATTACCCTGTGCGGTGGATTTGCATCATCCGCACGAGGATGTGCAATGAGCAGGTGTCCATGGTCACGGTTCGGTAGAGCTACCATCGAGTCAATGTAACAACTTGAGCAAGAGAATGTCCTACCTTTGGGAATTGGGCATAAGCAACTTTTGAGGACGAAAGTCTTTAAGGAGGGGAGAATTTGTAACACTTGAGTCTCGACGAGGAATTAGAAACCCAATCTTTTCTTTTAAAGTCGAGCTTTTAAGATTTTATTGAGTCTTAGAGGCCAAATTTCAAGATGAGATAGAAGAGAAAAATGCTTTGAAAAATTCCATAAACGGAAAAAATATATAGAAGAAAATAGTGAAAGTTAAAAAATCGGTCGAAGTCAACCCACATTTGGTCATTTTGACCCTCCTTTCCGGGGTCTGCATTAGCCTTAATAAGACTATAAGAACAAAGAAAAAGAAAGAAACAAAGAACAGGAAAAGCCGCAACTTTTTACAAAGATGGAGCTAAAATTCGACATGGGTTATGCTCATTCTTCATGCTCTCTCGTTACAACTTTCTCCACCAAACATTTCTGCTTTTCCCAATCTTCAATTTGCGTATCAAAGTTACGCCCAACAAGTCAGAATCAAATCAGATCTATCAAATTCACTTCTCACCCTTTTCATTGTTGTTGTTCCTCTTCACAACATTTGCCTTTAAGGTGTAATCAAGTAGGTAAATTCGAAACCCAAGTGAAGTCTTTGAAAACCATGGTGGATATTCACTTTCTAACTAATTGTTAATGTGAGAAAAATATCCTTATAAGAAAAATATCCCAACAAGGGAAGTCCAATCGAAGAACGAGACTCCAATAGAAAAGAATGATGCCTAGTTGTTAATGTGAGACCCACATCGGTTGGAGAGGGGAACGAAGTATTCCTTATAAGAGTGTAGAAACCTCTCCCTAGCAAACGCGTTTTAAAACCGTGAGGCTGACGATTCGTAATGAGCCAAAAGGGACAATATTTGCTAGCAGTGGGCTTGAGCTATTAAAAATGATATCAGAGCTAGACACTGGACAATGTGCCAGCGAGGACGTTAGGCTTACAAGGGGGGGATTGTGAGATCCCACATTAGTTGGAGAGGGAACAAAGCATTCCTTACTAGGTGTGGAAACCTCTCCCTAGTATACGTGTTTTAAAAATCTTGAGGGGAAGCCCAGAAGGGAAAGTCCAAAGAGGACAATATCTTCTAGCGGTGGACTTGGGCTGTTACAACTTTTCCTCCGGAAGTTCTCTGGATTGTTTGAGATGTCCCAGAGCTTTGTCTTAACTCTTCAGTAAAAGAACATTATTTATCCATGCCTGATCATTCATTTTGTTATTTTATCTTGCAGTGATTTACTTGGTCAATATGGGGAAGTCCTCGGATTAGACTCGAGAATGATTCCTGAAAATTATGCGGGTAATCAATATGCTGAGGCATTGGTCAAAGCTTGGACTGAATATAACAACCCAAGGTTAGATTTGAAAATTTGATCTTCTTATTCATCACCATTCCTCAAACCTAATTTTCAGTGGGTTATTAATTTTTGTAGTGCTGTTATCATGATTGTGGTTCAAGCTGAGGAACGCAACATGTATGATCAACACTGCCTTTCTGTTAACTTGAGAAAAAGATATCCACTTTTTCCTGATTGTCAGGCTCCATTAGAGTACAGAATTTTCTTTATTGTGCACCCATTCTTTTTACAATTTGAACAATTTGATCTATCGAGTTTTCCACGTAAACGTTCCTTAGCTTTATAATACACATTATGTCAAAACTCTTCGGAAAACACTGGCAGAAATCGATAGGGAGGGAGAACTGCAATCTGATGGAACACTCCTTGTGTAAGTAGTTTTGAATGTCAAAATTAGTTTTTCCTATGAAAATTGGGTTACCATTTTATGTTACTTGGAATTCCTGAGAGCTTCCTCCTGCAGAGATGGCCAAGCAGTTGCAGTTGTGTACTACAGGGCTGGATATACACCCACTGACTATCCTTCTGAATCGGTAAGTAACTGCTTCCTTCCTGTTCTAACTTGTCATTCATGCATCTCCTATGCATGGCATTTATTTGATTCATAACTCTAATTTATTTGGTTCATCTTCCATTTTGTTGATTCATGTATGACATTTAATGCTTCTATACCTATATATATAAAGGGTTGTCTAGGATGGTTGAGATGTATTGAGTTTGAGTGTCATTTTGCATTTGTTGAGTGACATCTGGCAGGAACTTTGTTGAGAGATTTTGTGGTGTGAGATATACACTTTGTAAACACTTTGATTATTGAGATTGGTTGTTACCCGTGGATGTAGGGGAATTTCTTATCTCCGAACCACGTAAATCTTTGTGTCTCTTTGTTTAACTTTTGTTTGTGGGTGAGTGAGTGCGATCGATCTTGCCTCCGCTTCCGTTACAACACTTCTTTGATTGGGATTACGTTCATATATTCTTTTGGAATGAGCTTCCTGGGCATTAGTGTGCATTTTCGAACGAATCTCAATAGTTTTATGAAATCTTAAGACAAGCAAAAGTTGGTTTTTTCATATAGAAATTGATGACTTTTATCTATTTCAATTCCAAGCAATTTCATTATATCTTGAGTAAAGCTTTGGGGTTATTTTTTCATTTGAATGGTAACAAATTTCAGGAATGGAAAGCAAGGTTACTTGTGGAGCAGTCATCTGCAGTCAAATGCCCATCCATATCTTACCATTTAGTGGGCACCAAAAAAATTCAACAGGAACTTGCACAACCAAATGTACTTGAAAGGTATTAATTATTGATCTTAGTCTTGCTGAAAAATATTACCCAATGATCCTATGCTTTTCCATTAGAAACGAAAGATGGTCCGAGATAGTTTAATGATCATCTGAGGTCATTAGGACTGCATTACTCGAGGGAAAGATGTCGAGTTATCCCAATTCCCTGCCGAAAATGCCTTAATTGTATCTGTTGGATCAATTTTCAAAACCCAAATGGTGATTCAAACGGCTCTAAATGTTTTATTTTTGGATACTTTTTAGACGAAACTAAGTAGCAACCAAGTGGCAAAACAAGCTACTCTCCCAAGGAGAGCTTTAAAGCCTTTTTATTCACTAAATCATAGTTTCTATCCCAAATATTTCTATCTCGTGGCTGCTCTCTCCATAGAAGGTGAAAATATACATAGTAGATTAGTCTAGTAAAATTTACCAGCTGAATGACTGATTCCACACAACTATGTGACACTCGAGTAAAGGAAGGGTACATTTGAATAAGAGCGATCCTAAGAATAAGATGACTAAGAAAGACTTAAAAGAATTGAAAGTTAGTACCTATATAAATAAGGTACACCTTCCTTCTCGGTGGCTCAACCATAGGTACTCCAAAATGAAGCATGTTTTGCTTGGACATATCACCATGAGGTGGAGACTCATCTACATGCATGCCTGCTAATAAACTGACTGCCATTACCAATGCATCTTCATTCTCCAACGGTGTTGAAACAATTAAACCTATATCTCCCAATTGCAGAGAGCTGTTAAGATAAGACATTGTTATCAGATTGTTGGGATTTGATAATTTATGTAGGAAATAGCTTTTCTTATTGCAATTTCTATATGCAGCTGAACTTTTAAGCCCCTACTTCAGGTTCTTTGACAATAAAGAGGATATTGCCAAGATAAGGAAATGTTTTACAGGGTTGTGGAGTTTAGATGACAAAGATATAGTAAACAAAGCCATCGAAACACCAGACCTATTCATTATGAAGCCGCAAAGAGAAGGCGGAGGTCGGTTCCATCACCTTTTGAATTTTCTCATTGTCATTCGCCTGAACACCTTTCTTCCTTTTCTTAACAAAGAATTCATCAATCTCCTTCAGGGAACAATATCTATGGCGATGATGTGAGGAAAACCCTTGTAAGATTGCGGAAGGAAGGGAATGTAGAAGATGCTGCTTACATTCTTATGCAGAGGATATTCCCACCTGTTTACCCAACGATTTTTGTTCGAGATGGGATTTGTTATAAGGATCCTGCAATTTCAGAGCTTGGTATATTTGGCGCTTACTTAAGGTATGCAACTGTGATATCCCACATCGGTTGGGAAGAGGAGGGGAAGGAGAACAAAACACCCTTTATAAGGGTGTGGAAATCTTTCCCTAGTAGACGTGCTTTAAAAACTTTGAGGGTAAGCCCGAAAGGGAAAGCCCAAAGAGGACAATATCTGCTAGCGGTGGGTTTGGGCCGTTACAGCAACTCAGTTATCTACAACTTCTTTGAGATTATTTGATGCTAACCAATTGGATGATTATGATGGATGAAGAAAGAAGGGACAAACAGAGACGTTTTAATTGTGAAACTTGTTTGTTTGATATGCAGGAACAAGGACAAAGTAATTGTCAATGACCAATGTGGTTACCTGATGACGACCAAAGTATCTTCATCAAATGAGGGTGGGGTTGCAGCTGGATTTGCTGTTTTGGACAGTATTTACTTAACTTGACAACAGGTTTTGTTCCTAATTCTTCCTTTGCAAAAACCTATAGAAAATCCTAATAATCCCCAACTAAGGGAAGGATTTTATATATTCTGCAGACATCTTTCTCTCCCCCAACTATGCTGAATTGATCTAGAGTTTTCTATTTATGGAGTTCAAGTTTCTCTGCCTTAAGGTTCTTTAGGCTTTGTTTTTTTCTCTGATATTAAGGGGTGGGAAGAATCCCCGCCATTGCAACTCTAAGGTTGTATCCAAAGAAAAATACCCCAGCTCGGGAGCCTCCAATGTTAGAGATAGGAGCCTTGGGTGTAGGGCTTGAGGCCGAGGAGTCTCGCTATGAATCGAAAGATTGTGAAGATAAAGAGGAGGCTTTTGGTTCCCTACGTTGTAATAAAGGAAAGAGCCACGATTCTATTAAGCATCACTAATACTTTTGGTCCCCTACGTTGTAATAAAGGAAAGAGCCATGATTCTATTAAGCATCACTAATACTGCTAACTCAAAAGAAAAAAAGAAAAAGAAAATGAAAAAGAAAAAAAGGTTGGATAAAGGATGTGGGAGAGGAGCTGTTTTGGGTTTTCTTCTAGAAAGAGACGGAAAGAGGTAATGGAATTGTGAGATCAAGGGGGAGAGGAGGTGTTTTAATTTGCTAAGTTCAGTTGGCCATGCAAGGAGGATGCAAGGAGGATGTGTAGCTGATTGACTTAAAATACCAAAAGGAGTCGAAAAGCTTTTAGTGGAGGAGCACCTATGGTCCTCTTGATATATAAGCATCATGTCACGACCATACTATGAAGAAAGTAGGTTATGACCCTCATGTTGTGACAAGCAAAGCGGCGACACTTAAGTGGCGCCCATATGACCATGCGAGGGCCTAGACGAGTGTCATGATGCGAATGAGGAGGACAATGAATCATCCAACACACCGCATAGAGTGTACATTGAAGAGAAGACGAGACATAAGCAAAATAAGGCCTACAAGTAGACACAAGTGTCAAAAATAGGCTTGTTGAAGAGTCAGGTAGGGCTCCGGGCCTTAACCTCGAAAGTCGGGGTTCTGGAGGGAATTTGGTGTCAGTCGGACACCGGACGGACATTCCACGACTCCGTTTGACTGTTTACCAAAATGGCGTCTATTTGAGAAAGATTGAAAATGCCTCAAAATATACCTTGGGGGAGCATGATGTCAGCTCTCCACCATCCTTGGGCCCTGTGGCCTAAGTGAGCTACCTTGTGGCACATATGTGTCAAGTGAGGGCGAGTGTCTCAAGCTACTTCCTTTGAAATGAGTTTTTCAAGGATAGTACTGGGTGTTGGATCGGTAAAAAGCCAACATCGAGCAGCACAAGTGTGCCAGTGTTGCACCCCCAGCCCATGTGTACTCGTGCTAGGACGCAATAATGACACACTCGTGCCACCCGGTACTGTCCTTGAAGAACCCATTTTAAAGGAAGTTACTCGAGACACTCGTCTCGCAATGCTTGCCCTCACTGTGACACACGTATGTGTCATAGGGTAGCTCGCTTAGGCATAGGGCCCAGGGGTGGTGGAGAGCTGACACCATGCCTCCCCCTAANCAATAATGACACACTCGTGCCACCCGGTACTGTCCTTGAAGAACCCATTTTAAAGGAAGTTACTCGAGACACTCGTCTCGCAATGCTTGCCCTCACTGTGACACACGTATGTGTCATAGGGTAGCTCGCTTAGGCATAGGGCCCAGGGGTGGTGGAGAGCTGACACCATGCCTCCCCCTAAAGTACATTTTGAGGCAGTTTCAATCTTCCTCGGGTAGATCCATTTTGGTGAATGGCCTACGGTGTTCGATTGACACCAAATTTGACGTCATATTTCATATGGACGGACTTGACTCGAGAACCGCATGCCCAAATTCCCTTTGGAACTCCGACTTTCGAGGTTAAGGCTTGGGGCCCTACTCGATCCTTCCACAAGTCTATCTTTGACACTCGTGTCTAATTGTGGCCCTTATCTTGCTTATGTCTCGTCATCTCTTCAATATCCACTCTGTGTGATATGTTGGATGATACACCATCCTCTTCAGTCGCATCACGACACTCTTCTAGGCCATCACGTGGCCAGATGGGCGCCATTTAAGGGTCGCCACTTTGCTTGTTGCAAAGCGAGGGTCACAACCTACTCTATTCATAGTATATTTGTGACACAATGCGCATATATCAAGAGGACTACCGATGCCTCTTCTCCACTAAAAGCTTTTGAGCTCCTTCTTTTGGTATTTTAAGTCAATCAGCTATACATTCTCCTTGCATGACCAACCAATCTTAGAAAATCAATTCCATTGACTCTTTTCAAAAACTTCTCAGATTGACCGAAAAGAATCCATGAACCACATCTTTCATCCAACCTATATTTTTTTGAGTTAGCGGTATCCGTGTAAGGTTAATGGAATTGCGACTCTTTCCTTTATTACGACGCAAAGAAAATAGCAACCCATATTTTTTCGATTGGAAAGTAATTTATCTCAACTCCATCTCCTGTCCTACTCACATAATAAAGGGCACGTTCCATTCCATTTTCTTTCTCTTATGCTAGCAACGCTCTGTGCAATCTTTCTTGAGTGATGGTGTACAATATTTGTGGATTTTCTTCTATAGGGACACCAAAGAAAAAGGGATTAGACAAGTATTTCTTGATGCTTTCAATATCATTTTGTTCTCCTTTCCTCATTAACATTTGTGCAATCTTTTGTATGGCGTCAATTTTTTATTACTTTAATACAATCCTTCAATGTCTTGTAACAACATAGCACTCAAGTGATTCTGTCATTTTTTAGAAACGACCACGGAACCATCAACAATAGCATTCGACACGTTAATGTAGCATATCACCTTTTGTATAGCAGGTTCTTAATTAGCGCCAACTTGAGTCGAAACCATATATCTTTTTTTGGAGAGGTCATTATCTCTGTATCTTTGGCAATAATATGATGATCCATTCATAAAAGGCAAGGCTCCATGCCATGTGGTGGCATCAACCATGATTTCACCAATATGCAATGTAAAGTTTTCATTTGGACATGCATTTGTCAAATGAATTTATTGAATGTATGCTCTAGTTGAAAACGATAGGTATTTATGCTCTAAAGCCCATAATTAATGGTTTAATTTTAAGTAATTTTGACTATTTGTAATTTAACATTATTCATTATGTGAAAATTTTTAAGTTATTAGCATAAACTTGAAGAGTATGTGATTGACTCATTTTGTAATTATTATTAATAATTTGATCCAAATCATTTGTGAATATATGTGAGTGGGTATTTTCTACCCAAGTTTAGTTCATAAACTTCGAGATTTGTGTCTATTTGACCATTGAACTTTGAATATTGTCTAATAAGTCCCTAATTTTCAATTTTATATTTAATGGAAGTCCCTAAGTATAAGCTCCGTAGCTAGATAGATACATATTCTCCTTATAATTAGCGAACGTGGGACTCATAACAAATTTCAACAATATTTTCCTCCGTTACGAAGAGTCACGAGGTCGTGCTATAGAATATGGACAAGTAGAAGGAGAAGGAAAAGTAAAGGATTGAAATGGTTTTAAAATAAAATATGAACATTAAAGGAAAGGACATCGGATTCATATTTGATGGGATGTAATCCAAACCGCTAATTTTGGATTCATATGTTTTTTATTCCTTCTTATCAAAATTAGCGGTTTCTAAAATATTACCTTGAATTTGTTTTTAAAATATTTCAAAAATATTAATTTTATTTTTTAAATAGTTAAAAAATTCTCTTAAATTTTTCACAATTTCATTAATATCTTTAAATATTTTTAAAAAGTTAAAAAGTACTATTAATGGTCGTATAAGATTAAGCTAAAACAACCTTAATCTTTTCAAAACAAATTTAAAAAGGGTTTCATGGTTGGTATGCGATCGAAACCATATTAATTTTTTTTCCATTTTTCTTTAATTTTTTTTTTATCACGGAAGAAGATGATTTATGAGTGATAAATAAGTAATTTTCCTTTAACTTTTATTTAAAAATTTAAAGGTATTAATATTATTTTTAAAAGCAGTATTAAAAGTGGATGGAAATATATTTTTAAGGTACACTTTCTCACAATTTAAAAATATTTTTGATGGGTTATGTCTAAAATTAATAATAAAAATAAACGTATTTTTTTTGTTTATTTTTTAAATTATAAGAATATCTTTGAAAATAAAATTGAGGAATATTATTATTAATTTAATATATATATATTTGTATTAATTTAATATTTTTTTAATAAAACTTCCACGCCCAATCCACTCGGCTGGCTGTGCTCCCTCGTGCTAATGGCGGCATTGGCCGCATCTTTTTACAAAGATAGAGCTAAAATTCGACATGGGTTCTGCTCATTCTTCATGCTCTCTCCTTACAGCTTCCTCCACTCAACATTTCTGCTTTCCCCAACCGCCAATTTGCGTATCAAAGTTACGTCCAGCAAATCAGAATCAAATCAGATCTATCAAATTCACTTCTCACTCTTTTCGTTGTTGTTCCTCTCCACAGAATTTGTCTTTAAGGTGTAATCAAGTAGGTGAATTTGAAACCCAAGTGAAGTATTTGAAAACCATGGCGGATATTCATGGCATTGATCAAGAGTTGCTGAACACGATTGTCTATGACGCTCTTGTTTGGAGTTCTCTACATGGACTTGTTGTTGGTGATAAGTCAGTGAAGGTAAGCGTTTCTGCAGTTTATAGGATGGATGTTCTTTGCCTCTTATTTGGTTTTTGTTTGCTGAAAATGTCTTATGATTGTTGCTTCTGCTGTTAGTTTGGAAAGATGAAGGATCGAATGATTGATAATAGTGGATTATTACTCGTTGCTTATGATACTCTCTCCAATTAGTGTTTATGAAACAGAAACGCAAATGTTCTTACTAAAGGAGCATTGGAAGAAGATATGGTGCATTCCTTTAGATTCTGAACCAAAATATTAAAAATTCCATATCCTCTCGTCTTTCACGACTCTCCGAAATGGTATGATATTGTCCACTTTGAGCATAAGCTCTCATGGTTTTGCTTTCGGCTTCCCCAAACGGCCTCATACTAATGGAGAGAGTATTCCTTGATTATAAACCATGATCATTCCCTAAATTAGCGGATGTGGGACATTCATCCAACAATTTCAAGTATAACTGTTATTTCTCCATTAAAAATATGGTAGAAATTTCTCAAAATAGTGATTGGAATAAGGATGTATGTAGAGTGGTTTCTGATGCTGAAACCACAAACGTATTTTGGGGGTAAAATTTTAATATAATTTCAAATGTTTTGGGCTGCAGAGATCAGGCATAGTACCTGGTGTAGGTTTGGTTCATTCGCCAATTGCCTTGTTGCCTGGGTCATTTCCTGAAACTCATTGGAAGCAAGCATGTGAGTTAGTCTCCATTTTTAATGAATTAGTCGATCGAGTGAGCTTGGATGGGAAATTTCTACAGGAATCATTATCGAGGTATGCTCGAGCCCTTTCATGTCTGGCACAGACACTAGTTATTGACTCTTTCTTCTAATTTCCATGAAACATGTTCTTGATCGTTCCATGAAATATGTCTTGAGGATAGGTATGCTCTGACCTCTGGCTTAGAAAAACTAAAAGCCAGTTTTCACTTTATGTAATTAATAATCACTTGCTCATCAGTGGTCTATTACATTTTCTTTCCATTCTCATTACCCTATGCATTAGTTAAATATCAACATGGTTCTTCCGAGGCCACCGCTAATGTATTAAATAGTAATACTTGATGAAGCAATCAACATGCTCAGTCCTACATCCCTTTTCATCTCAACTTGTATGTATCAACATTTCTAGAATTTCTAACATCATACTTGCTTAAATATCTGAAATTGGAGAATGATGTTTTCAGATTGGAATTCTCATGTCCTTATACTTGACACAATCATCTTGTCTTAGCTCTGCTCTTGCTTGGACCTTCACATTTTAGACAGTAGTTACTTTTGTTTTTTGTAACTTGTCTTTGTATGTCATTTCGTTTGATGGCAGTGCCTTCTTTATTAGCATGTATGGATCGTGATCCCAATGTATTCTATTCATCTTGTGATCTGGTTCATCCTTATTTTTTGTTCTTTCCTCTTTAATTCTTCTAATTAGTTAGGGTGTATGACTACCTTCCCTATTTTCTACCATCATGGTTATTAATGGAGATTGTCTCTGCCTCAAAAAGATGTTTTATATGTCATTCATGTTGCAGAACAAAAAAAGCGGATGATTTTACGTCTAGACTTTTAGATATTCATTCCAAGATGCTTCAGATGGACAAAAAAGAGGTAAGTGTATGCTAAGTTTTATTGATATTGTTTGGCGTGATGAGTAAACTATGAAACTTTTATATTGTAGTTTTTTTGGATACAGTTCATATGCTTTATGACCAATTTTTTAAAAGGCTTAAGGCGGTTGAGGTGTTTCCTTACAGAGAGGTGAGGCGTAAGCCTCATTTTAAATTTAAAAAATATATTGTAATCATAAAACACAAGACCATATACATATTCTTAATATTATATTATTTCTTAAAAGTACAAAAACACACTAAGAAGTTAAGAACTAAAAGGGAAAAAATCTCAATAGTCCGTTTGTGTTAATAATAATCTAAACAAAATGAAAACAAAGGTTAAGTAGGAAAAAATAATAAAACTCACTGTGAAGAAACAAAAACAAAAAGATAACAAGAGTAAAGAAAGGAAAAAGAATAAAACAAAGTTCACCTTGTTGTGTTGCTGTTGTGACTTTTTCCTTTGGTTAATGCAGTCGCTCACAGTCAGCTCTATTTTTAAAATAACACCTCAAGGTGAACGTTGGATATTTTTTTTTTAAGTAAACCAATTGAACTTCTTCTTCTTCTCATTTTGCAGTGCATTTTTAAGTTTTCTTTAATATCTGCGTAGCCCCATGGCCAACCACCAAATTATGGTCGACGAAAATGCACTGCTTGAATTAAATGCACCGCTTGCACAGCATGAGCTTATGGCGCACCACAAATAAACACAAGGCTTACGCCTTATAGCCACAGAGTTGTTTGCACTGAGGCTCTTTGTGTGTTAAAGGCATAAGCCTTGAGAAACAATGTTGCTGTCTCACTTCAAGGCTTACGCCTAGAACGCCTTTTAAAACGTTGTTTATGACAAGTTTTTTGTTAAAAAAATTAGTTTTTTGGTGCAGCCGTTTCATTAGATATATTCCATTCACTTGTTAGAATAAGTAGACGAGAAATCTCATTACTTCAGTTTTGTAAATGAACATGAAACTTCCATGATGTTTGTGGTTTTTAAAGACATTACCTACTTAATTTTGATGTTCGTGGTTCCTAAAGGCCTTACCTACTTAATTTCTCTTTGGTATGCAGTTTTATCCAAAAGGGTTGTATTATTTAACTGAAGGATTATAACGAACTTCTCCAATTATTCAAGCAGGAAATTCGTCTGGGTTTACATCGCTCAGATTATATGCTTGATGAGAAAACAAAATTACTTCTTCAAGTAGAGCTCAACACCATATCATCTTCATTTGCTGGACTTAGTCAAATAGTCAGTAAACTTCATAGGTAAGTATTAGAGAAATTTACCATTAAGATTTCTTGTGCCTTCAATTTTGTGTATATTTGGCCATTTTAATCCTCCCATTAAAATATAACTTTTATCAGAAAAAATGAGTACATACAGATGATTATATTTGATCCTTCAATTATTTATTTATTTTTATGAGAACCCAACTTTTCTTATACAAGGGCATATAAGAAAAATATCCCAACAAGGGAAGTCCAATGAAAGAAAGAGACTCCAAAAGAAAAGAATGGTACCTAGCTGGTAATTACAAAAAAAAACTCGAGAGATTGAAGTCATGAAGAAGTGTTAATCTAATGGTATCTCAAACCTCTCTACTCCCCTAAAAATTCTATTGCTCCTTTCTTATCAAACACCGCACGAAACAACAAAGCAACCAGCAAAACCCTGCCCTTATTCCAAAAAGGAGGTTGTTGTGGCATTTTGTCCATCATAGAATGACAGTCTGTGTTACATGTCAAACAAAGCCCAAACAACTCCAAGTCCTGATCCCACAATGACGAATATGGTTGAGATTTTTCAAATTCTCCTCTGTAAAGGATGCACCGCTGCAGCCTCAAGGAATAGGAAGGGTGCCTCTCAATATAATTCTAAGTGTTGACTTTTCCTTACAAAACCTACCGAGCAAAGAATTTGACATTCTTGGAGATCTTGACCTTTCCAAAGTGAACAAACGGGCACTCGGGTAGGTTGAAAGGATGCATAAGAGGTGGAAGATTATGTTTGGTCCTTTTGGATCGATGCTCTTTTTTGAAAGATTTAGTTGGAAAGAAGTTGAATAATTTTTTAAGAAGTTAGTTAAGAGTATAGGGAAATTCTTTAGTGTGCGAAAAATTATCAATTTCGTTGGCTGTACTCCCTTCCACCCTCTTGAGATAGGTGACATCTCTCCGCACCTTTGTAATTACAAGATTTCTTTGATCTCTACCAATTGTATATTGAGAAATTCCTTTATTGCGGTGTGCTTTCACTTCTTTTTATATCATAGGTCCTAATCATGAAAGTATACAAGTGGAAGTCAGTCAAGAGAGGTAATTAATAGTCGAAAACAAAAAGGGGTAACTATACAAGTGAAATCAATCAAAAGAGATAATTAATTGTCAAAGACAAAAAGGGTAACTAGTGTATGGGAAATGACTGTATTTAAGATATGACAAAACCTCCATCTTTAAGTTAGAATATGAAAAGGCTGGTAAGTAATATGGTACAATGTTTTAAATAGCGTTCAAGGTGTAAGCCTTGAGGCTAGGTGGCAACATTGTGTCTCAAGGCTTATGTGTTGAAGACATAAAAAGAGGCCTACACTGAAAGGTGTAAGCCTCTATGTGAACGCCTCACAGGCAACAAGTTGTAATCCTTTGTTTATTGGTGGTGAGCCATGGGCCATGGGACTATGCATATATCAAAGAAAACTTAAAATGCACTAGAAACTGAGAAGGCATAAGAAGTTCAATCTATTAGATGGAATGCGGGCAATGATCTTATATGTCCAAGGGATAAGACTAATAGGCGAATACTCAAACACATATTTAGAATCTAGTTTTTTGGAATTAAGCAAACGTATGTTTCATTGAGAGCCACATTGATTATCCTAACAGTATAGAAGTCTCTAATCATAGTCATAACATCTTGCTTAATAATATTCTATCAGAATTTAAGAACTCCGCAGTGAAACCATCAAGACCAGCGGACTTACTTGAGCCTAAGGGTTTTACTGCTTGATAAACCTCGTCAGAAAAATCAATTTCCTAATCTGCAAGTTGAACAACTCTAATCGGACTCCAATCATTGAATTCATTCTCAATATCGCTTGCTGAAAGTAAACTGATTCCTTCTTAAGATAGGACCTCAGAAATCGAATTTTTCCTCTTGTGTGCAGCCATGATACGATTATTATTATTTTTCTTTGTATTTTTATCACTCTCTTTAAGCCAATTCAACTTACAGTGTTGTTTCCAGTAAATGTGCTCCTATGCAGTTAAGTTCTCAATATGTTCTCTTAAAAGTCTTCTCATGGGTGTTTGATCTAATAAGGATAAAGGGCGCCTGTCCTCCATGCTGTCGATTTATCAACTGAGAAGAGAGAGAATTTGGGAAACCGCATTACGATTCTCTTTTGTTCAACCCCTTTTTTCCTGTTTTCTTTTAGTTTTCTTTTAAATTTTGATTACTATTTTTCTTTCCATTCTCTTTTNCTTTTAAATTTTGGATGTGAGTGCATTGTATGTATGATAGCAAATTA
>NC_036644.1:3800211-3864789 GCF_002806865.2 Cucurbita pepo subsp. pepo
TTTTTTTTTTTTTTTTTTTTTTTTTTTTTTTTTTTTTTTTTTTTTCTTATTATTAGTGATAACAATAATCATATTTTGGATGAACTCAAGATTATTATTAACACAAGAAAGGTAGATGTTGTGATGAACATTGATGGACTATTGAGATTATTTCCTTTATAGTCATTAATTTTTTAGCGTACTTTCTTCCTTTAAGAAATTTTAAATATTAGGAATGTATAAGGTCCTATGTTTTATGCTTTAAATATATTTTTCAAATTTACAATGAGGCTTATACCTCATACCGCCTCAAGACTTATGCCTCGCCTCTCCACGAGAAAACCCTCAGGGCCGCCTTAATCCTTTTAAAAGATTGATATAGTATAAATAATAGTAGAAAGTAAGGATTGGGGGTATGCTCTTGATGGGAATACCAGTAACTTGGTGAGGGGATTTATAGGGACCCTCAGATTTTCCTCTGTTGCAACTTAGTTCCCTTGATTCAATGTTAAGTTTCTATCATTGTACTTACTCATCTTGTCAATAGAAAGCTTCATGGTCTCTTCTTAAAATATCATTTTTGGACTTAAGTTAATAGTGCTTAGGTTGGTGTTATTCTAAGAATTTATGTCTCAGAGTTTTGTACTTTTCCTCCAAAAGTTCTCTTGATTGCTTGAGATGTTCCAGAGCTTTATCTTTACTCTTCAGTAAAAGACATAATTTATTTCCTTGCCTGATCATTCCTTTTGTTATTTGATCCTGCCAGTGACTTACTTGATCAATATGGGGAAGTCCTTGGATTAGACTCTAGAATGATTCCTGAAAATAATTCCGGTAATCAGTCTGCTGAGGTATTGGCCAAAGCTTGGACCGAATATAACAACCCAAGGTTAGATTTGAAAATTTGACCTTATTATTCATCACCATTCCTACAAACCTAATTTTCAGCATCACTGACGTGGGTTATTAATTTTTGCAGTGCTGTTATTATGATTGTGGTTCAAGCCGAGGAACGCAACATGTATGATCAACATTGGCTTTCTGTTCATTTGAGGAAAAGATATCCACGTTTTTCTGATTGACAGGCTCCATTAGAGTACATAATTATCTCTATTGTTCACCCATTCTTCCGATCTACTATAGATAGCATGGATTAATTTTCTCAACGTCCAATTTACTTGTGACCAAAACTGCAGATATTGATACATATATATATTGTTGTTTTTGACTAATTGAACAATTTGATATATCTTGAGCTTTCCAAGTAAGTGTTCCTTAGCTTTATAACACACATAATGTCAAGACTATTCGGAAAACAATGGCAGAAATCGATCGGGAGGGAGAACTTCAATCTGATGGAACACTCCTTGTGTAAGTAGTGTTGAATGTCTAAGTTTTTCTTTCGAAAATTGGGTTACAATTTTATGTTACTTATAATTCCCGAGAACTTTCCTCTGCAGAGATGGCCAAGCAGTTGCAGTTGTGTACTTCAGGGCTGGATATACGCCTATTGACTATCCTTCTGAAACGGTGAGCAACTGCTTCATTAGGCTGCTGCTGGCAGCAGACCTTTCTTTGGTTGGGATTAAGTTGATATATTATTTTGGAATGAGCTTGCTGGTATGCATTAGTGTTACCCTTCATTTTAGGAAAAAACTCACATTTTCTTATGAATCTCAGTACTTTTGTGAGACTTTTAAGATGCAAGTAAAAGTAAATTCAAATTCAATTTTATAATATAAATCTGAATGTAGATTAGTTGTTTGTGGATTTAAAGTTCCTTAAGCTGATGAATCTCAATAGTTTTATTTCTTTACTATTTATTATTTTGATAAAAAATAATTTCATTGATGCTTGAAATTTACAAGAGGAAGTGTTATCCATGATACTTACAAAAAAAAACCATTATTGTAAGGTATGACTATAGAAAGCAAAAGTATAAGACAACTAAATCCAAGATATAGTGTGGTAAACAACATTGTCGAAAAGTTTTGTATAAGCATGTGTCTTCTTCGTGAATACTCTTAAATTTCTTTCTTTCCACAGATTCGAAATGAAAGCCATAATGAGATTTTTCCATAGTTGAGCTTTTGCGTTCTTGAAAAGGTGGTACGTTAAGGCCATGTCCAATAAATCCTTTACCTCTCTTACCTCAGATGCAATCTGAAGGTATTGAGAACCCTATTTTAGAAATTGTGAGTGTATGTGCATTGCAAAATAAGTGGTTTTGTGATTCGGTGTCTTTCTTGGATAATGAGCACCACCTTGGAAATAGAGTCATGGGTGTATGCGTTATTTTCTACAAGAAGAACTTCACATTTTCAGGGTGATTTTATTTCCATATTGTTTTTGCTAGAGTGGGGTTTATTGCTTTTGCTTTTTCCTTATGTTCATCATCTGAGATTTGTAGACAAGACCACGTTAGCGGTAGGAAGCCATGTCAACGAGTTTGCTTCTTTAGATACAACTGGGACGAGGTCGAGTTTTAATATTCATTACATAGCTTTGTTATCCTTTAAGTTCCTACCAAGCTTTGGGAACCAGAAATTGTTTACATTGTTCCATGTTTCTTTGATCATGGTTGGTTTGCCTATGAGAGAGTCATACACAAGTGGAAACTGCAAGGTTAACGTGGTGTTTTCAATCCAAAGATTGGTCTAGAAAGATTTACTTCCTCCATCACCCATCCTTTGGTGAATTCGGCTGGTGATGAGGTTTTGATATAATTTTTATATACTTCCACGACCCCTTTCTTTCTATTTTTCAATAATGGTCTTCGTGAAGGAGAAGTATTTGTGGTTCCCATTTAAGGGTAATCCTTGGTACATATGTACAGGCAATTGTTACAGTAAATTAAACTACAGTCTGCCAACTCATTAGCCATACATCTGATGGTTGTTTTCTTTTAATGTAATCCTTCCAATTTGATGACTTTTATCTATTTCAATTCTAAGCAATAAAAAGTCTCTCTTAAAGTTTTTTTTTTTACTTCCCTTGTCAACTATTCAAGTTCATTATATCTTGAGTGAAGCTTTGGGGTTATTTTCTCATTTGAATGGAAACAAATTTCAGGAATGGGCAGCTAGGTTACTTGTGGAGCAGTCATCTGCAGTCAAATGCCCGTCCATATCTTACCATTTAGCAGGCACCAAAAAAATTCAACAGGAACTGGCAAAACCAAATGTACTTGAAAGGTATTAATTATTTCTGTATCTTCAGTTCTCATCTTTTCTCCCGATTCAATTCCCTCCAACACATTGTAGTCAACTTTTTAAGACATACATAAGTTCTTTATGTTATAGAATGCAGTCAACTTCCCACCCAAGACGAATATAGAAGTTTTTAAGTTATAGTCAATTTCATTATAAGATGGGGTGAAGAGGAAGATAAGTAATCCTCAGAAGATAACCAAAATCTGAAAAGCTTACAAAAGAGTTATTTCAATTGTTAAAGATGAAAATTGATCTTAGACTTGCTGCAAGAATACTACCCCGATGATCCTACGGTTTCCCGATTTCCTAAAAATGGGATGCAAGACTAGTCCACCCACAACACCTTAGCTTTTCCCTTAGAAACAGAAGATGGTCGATCGTCTGAGGTCGTTAGGACTGCATTAATTAAGACTGAAGATGCTCAAATTCCCTGCTGAAAATGCCTCGATTGTATCTATAGGATGATCAAAGCTGTAACTTTTCTTGTACACTCTCTCCCAAGTTGACAGTCTCTTAGAGTCAGTGCATCATTAGACATATTGCTCCTGTAAATTAAGGAATGTGGTTTTTGTGTACTATTATATTTCCCTTAATTATCAAATGGCCAAAGCCTGAATTAACCTTTTAGATGAAAGAATTATCTCTGGCCGGTTTCTGACAGAACTGTTTCTTTAAATCACCCTAAGCAATCCTTACCTTATTAACTCTCTCTATGGAGATGGGTGTTTTTCAACTCTCTCAAAATAGAATATATTCCAAATATAGGCCATAGTTTCTTACTTCGACAAGGCACAAATATTTAAGCCTTTGTTCGATAAACATTTGGTTTTCAAATTTGAGCTTCAAAAACCAAATAGTTATCCAACGGGACCTAAATTTTTTTAAGTTAGCAACCATGCCAAAGCAAGCTACTTCCCTAAGGAGAGCTTTAAAGCCTTCTAATTCAATAATGCATAGTTTCTATCCCAAATATTATCTCTCTGGAGGCTGCTCTCAATAGAAGGCAACAATACCACCCTCTAGTTTATAAGATGACTATCAACTTCTTAATTTGTGTATTTGTAAAAAAGATTCCCAATGCAATGCCCGTTAGTGTATGTATATGTATATGTGTATGTATGTGTGTATATATTTTAAAGAAGTAAAAGCTAAACCAGCACATTTGGAAATTGTGGGGAATTCTCCATGCAGGCAATTCGTTCTCAATTCTTTCAGTGAGCGGATTTCAGAACTTAGCTGCACACCCCAAAGAAAAACTTAGAAGGACAGCAAATGAATGATGAAACTATGAATAAGGTCCCTACCAAACGCTAAAAAACGGTAGCTATTTTAAATCTTCCAAAGAAAACCAAGAACCAACCACCAACCAACAAAAAGGCCTTTTAAAGCCCATCATGAAACATCATCGTAAAACTCTTCAGCTTTACAAGAATCATTAACACATTGAAGAAACCAAGGTTGTACTTAGAGGAGAGTGCGCCAAAAATCTTGAAATGAATTCTCTTTATAAGTTGAGAAACTGAAGCATACCATTTATTTCCTGAAGCTCAATAGACTTTGTCCTCATAAAAATATTCACTGTTGGAGCATTTCAATCCTCGTAATGGGATTGATCTTGTTGGGATTTGATAATTTATATAGGAAATAGCTTTCCTTATTGCAATTTCTATATGCAGCTGAACTTTTAAGCCCCTACTTCAGGTTCCTTGACAATAAAGAGGATATTGCCAAGATAAGGAAATGCTTTGCAGGGTTGTGGAGTTTAGATGACAAAGATATCGTAAAAAAAGCCATTGAAGCACCAGACCTATTCGTTATGAAGCCGCAAAGAGAAGGCGGAGGTCGGTTCCATCACCTTTTGAGTTTTCTCAATGTGATTTGCCTTAACTCCTTTGCAGTAAAGCCATTAACAAAGAATTCATCACTCTCCTTCAGGGAACAATATCTATGGCGATGATGTGAGGAAAACCCTTGTAAGATTGCAGAAGGAAGGGAATGTAGAAGATGCTGCTTACATTCTTATGCAGAGGATATTCCCATCTGTTTACCCGACCATTTTTGTTCGAGATGGGATTTGTCATAAGGATCACGCAATTTCAGAGCTCGGTATATTTGGCGCTTACTTGAGGTATGCAACTCCCTTATCTACAACTTCTTTGAGATTATCTGATGCTAACCTACTTTACTCTATATTTTTTTTTTCTTGTTCTGCTCTTTTCAGTCAACCATGGTGTGACTTTGAGAATTCTGTTAGGAAGATACTTTTAAATGAAATATTTAGTAGAGGCGTTAGCTGAAATTAAAGAAATTGAACGGAAAACTGGTTGGTTCGGTTGGTTTGAAGTATATTTTTCAGTTAGTTTGGATTCAAGCTACAGTAAATTCCTTAAAAGAGAACACTTAAGACTTGAAGCAGCCGTTAAAAGAGGAACAGAGGGTCTGAAGGCTATAAATAACAAGCAAAGAGAACATTTAAGACTTGAAGCAGCCGTTGAAAGAACAGAGGGGCTGAAGGCTATAAATAACAAGCAGCCACCAACAGCCTAAACACAGCCTACATCAGTTCTTTTCCCTCCTAGACAAGGAACCTGACCCGCTTGCTTACGCTGTGATGTCCCACATTGGTTGGGGAGGAGAACAAACCACCATTTATAAGGGTGTGGAAACCTTCCCCTAGCAGATGCGTTTTAAAGCCTTGAGGGGAAGCCCAAAGCGGACAATATCTACTAGCAGTGGATCTGGGTCGTTACATATGCTAATGATACGAAATATGAACTAGTGGTTGTTTTATCTCTCTGATGTTTTTGTTGGTCGAATTGTGGGTCGGGATCGAACGAACCATCGACATTTGGAATAGCCATTTGTGGCCTATTCCCAAGCTACGCTCAAATTAACACCTTGTCTTTTATGTTTTTCATTCTTTCCTGAAACTTCTTTGTTTGATATGTGCAGGAACAAGGACAAAGTAATTGTGAATGACCAATGTGGTTACTTGATGAGGACAAAAGTATCATCATCAAATGAGGGTGGTGTTGCAGCTGGATTTGCTGTCTTGGACAGTATTTACTTAACTTGACGGCTTTGTTTCCAATTCTCCTTTGCAAAAACCCATAGAAAATCTCCTATATTGGTTGAATTTTCTAAGTTCTTCAATGGGATTTGATCATTTGGAATCCTAATAAACTCCCAACTAAGGGATAGATTTTATTGATATTTATGATTCATGTTACTCACCAGACAACTTTCTCCCCCAACTATGCTGAATTCATCTAAAGTTTCCAAGTTTCTCTGATTTAGTATCTTCGTTCAGGTGTTTGGCGTCCTTGTTAGCACACCCACATGTCCCAGAATTGAAATTTGACTCTGATATCAATTGAAGGGAATGAACACTTCATTCATACAGTGGAGACATTGGAAACTGTTTTGATTTTATTAAGAATTAAAATAAAAGAATAAATAGGAGAGTAAGAACCCTACCTTTGTATAGAGGCAAGACTTACCGGAGTATTTCAGTATTCTTCATATTTCATAAAATCTTGTCTGTCATGACTTGAATACAAGGCTATGGCTCGAGCCTCTTAAAAGAAAATTTCAAAGGGATTGAAGAAAGTTTAAAGAGAATTATGTGAAGGGATAATTTTATTGTCCAAAATTTTATAATGACATATAACTCAATAAACCAGATTGAAATTACACAGACTAACTTTTATATATATTTCGAAAAAAAAAAATTAATTTATATTAATAAATTTGGGATTGTAATAATTATATTAATTAAGATCGTAAACCGCTACAAGTGAATCCGTTTAGAATTAACGTAAATTAAAGAAAAAAAATGGTCATTAAATATATTGTAGCTACCTATTTTTTTCATAATTAAAGTGAATCGTTTCTTGAAATTGACGGGTTAGTGTGAGCTTATCTATGTGGTTATGCACTCTTCGAATAGGAATCCATTTTTTGAAAGATTCTGGCTTTCGTGCTTTAGTGGGTTCCAAATTCCTTTCGATGACCTATGTTGTGTTGAAGGGATATCTATATGATCCGATTGATTGCATAAAGCCCGCGGTAGCAATGGAACCGGGGAAAGTATACAGAAAAGACAATTCTTTTCTGTTCTATTAGTATTAGTTAGTGATCTCGACTCAGTGAATCTTTTGTTATGTGATGAACTGGTGGCACCAGTTATCCATTTTGTCTATGTGGATCGAAGTGATCGGATATATTTTTTCTTCCTTTTCTGTAACATATTTTCATCCCGACACAATTGAGGATTCTACTAAAAATTATACATTAAGTTATTTTTCAATTTATATTATTTAATTTGCTCTCCAAAAATCTTTTTTTTTTTTAAAATACATCAAAAGCAAAAGCAAAAAAAAAAAAAAAAAAAAAAAAAAAAAAAAANTTCAAAATGGATAACCGTCAAAGCTTTAACGGTAACAAACTACCACTGTCGCGCCTCTTCTCTCGTACATTAAATGCCCGACCATCAACTTCCTCAAACACTCACAATTCCCTTCACAAACAACCCACGGCGGCGCTCTCGACGGCGCCGGCCGCCGCAAAAACCCCACCAAACACCGTCGAGCACACATGGCAATCGATCCAAGGAACACCATGGGCGCCTTCGAACCAGATCAAGACCCATACGACAGTTCCATCAACGCCAACATTCTCAATTTCGCCAACGACCAAAACCCAACTCTCGACGACTTGCAGTCCACAGCAGAGCAGCCAGTGGCGGCGGCGCGTGACTCCTACGGCGGCCGAACTAGCGCTTTTCAGAACATGGGTATGGTGGAATTGTTGACACATTTCAGTTTCGGTGGACAATATGATTCAGAAGCAGGCCCCTCAAACGCCGGCGAAGCAGCAAGCAATTTTGAAGAAGATGATGATATTCAAATACCCAGTGAAGTCGAATCGAAATTGCTCGCAATTTGGCCCGTAACTCCGGTGCCATTTCTGTGCAGTTGCTGCCAAGTTCTAAGAGAATTTCTTCATAGCAATGGTCGATTTCTTCATAAATCAACATCATAAACACAAATTCACTGAAATTCCCCTGTTTTTTTTTAATCAATTCGTATATTTCTCGAACAGGGGTGAACAGCAGAAAACTGGAGATTCATGGTCGACTTGGAATGATCTGTCATGCAATTCTGGAACATAAACCGATTGTTAATGTGGATAATATAAGTCCTCAGTATCAAATGTTCGAGTAAGATACCAAATTTTGTTTAATTTGATCTGATTTTACTTCGATTGATTTGTTGTTTTTTGTTTTTGAAGTTTTTGTGACAAAAGCTTTGAGGAGATCAAACAGTTCTTGCTGCAGTATTGTTTGAAGCAAATTTTGGAGGATTATAATATGATTCCAGATCCGATGTCAAATTTCTACGACGCTCTCTGTGTCGGGATTGATTGGTTTGAAAATCTCAATACTACTGATGCGTTCTTTCAACAGTCTCCTGATAATTCTGGTTGGTTAAATGAATATCTTCGTTTTAATTTGAAACAAATTCATTTTCGAGATAAAAGAAAAACATTAACTTGTTTGTGCAGAAGATGAAGATATGGATCAGCCCGTCCCCGAGTTCCAAAATGATACGCCTGAGCCGCAAGGTCAACCATCTAGACGGCCCTCGCTTGCCGCGCAGGTTTGTTTGGTCGGGTTGGGTTGGTTGACTTGAAATTTAGGGTTGGTTTGGTTGGTGATCCGAATGACTCGGTTTAAAACCGAACACTTTGTTTATCTTTAAAAAATTCAACCCAATCAATGAGGTTTTTTTTTTTTAAATTTGACAGAGGCAAAGAACAGGGAGGATGACGGTGAACGATGTGTGGGAGTATCTTCATCTTCCGATATCAGAAGCGTCGAAGAAGTTAAATGTGTGCAATACGGTGTTGAAGAAGATATGTCGGCGGAGTGGTCTCAGCCGCTGGCCTTACAGAAAGGTGGCAGTATTTTTTTTCTTTTTGAAATCCACTCTCAATTTCTTTAAAAACCAAAACTTCAATTTAATGAAAAACTGGTGCAGATACGAAGTTACGAGAGGCGAATAGCAGCGCTGAAAACCACAATGAATTCCAGTTATGGAGACACTAGAGCCCGAGCCGAAGCTGAGATCCAAAGAGTTCAGAAAGAACTTTCTGATTTTTGTGCTCGAATCAGAATTTGATTATTTTCTAAATTTTATCCTACTACTTTCTTTTTTCTTTTTTCTTTTTAAAACTAATTTTTAATAATTGATATATTATATAACTTTAAATTTATGTCCATTTTTTTTTTTATATTATATATTTTGTAATTAACACTTAATTTTTTTTAATATATATAAGCGAGAATTTGGTTAAGGTCGAAGATGGGATAAAAATATAATTTCTATCCGGGACTCCATTTAATTAATTAGTATGTTAATTATAATTTTTAAAATTAAACCAATTTAGATGATATTTTTGATATTGAGAAGGAAGTATGCCCAAATTAATTATAATAAATTAAATTAAAATTTGTAATTTATTGAATTAAAAAAAAAAAAGATATTTATTACAAAATGAACCAATTATCCGTCGTGCGGGTCTTAGGGCTCCATTACATTTTGCCAATTCCGGGCCCAAAATCGCTGCTTCCGGACTTTTCCCATTTTTATCCAATTTATTTAATTTCACTTCTCTCCTCCGATTCAAGTCCGCGTTCATCTCCTCTCTCTCTCTCTAATTTCCACTGTCGTTTCAGAGGTCAAATATTTGGCTGTTTTTTTCTTTTTCCCTCCTTTTGCTTTCTCTCCTCCCTTCTTCCTCGCCGTGTTTCTCGATCTGTTGTTCAATTTCTCTCTATCAATCTTTCACTCTCTATCGCACTTGTGGCGCTTCCAATTCGAAGGTGAGAGCTGTCGGCCATGGACGGAGGTGCTCCGTACAATCCACGTACTGTGGAAGAGGTGTTTAGGGATTTCAAGGGCCGGAGAGCCGGTTTAATTAAGGCTCTCACTACTGGTCAAGTCTTACTTTGTATTCTTTCTTTGAAATTCTTTCGCGCTTTTGTTCTTTTGCTTTTCTGGTTTTTTTACCTGTTCTGCGTTTGTGGTTGCAGATGTTGAAGAGTTCTACCAGCAATGTGATCCTGGTTTGATTTTATTGCTGCTCGTTTATGTTTTTAGATTCTTGTGTGCGTTGTCCGAAAGAGATGTTAGTAGTTTCTTGCTAGGAACCGAGATTTGACCACTGCAAAGTTCAACTAAAGAGATTATAAAATCGATGAGTTTTGATGTTTTCATCGGCTTAATTCTCTAAGCCAATTTGTCACTTCTTTCTTTAGTAAGCTGGTAGTAATTAGCTTTAATGTTAATATTGTGATATAATTTTGAAATGGCTTGGCTTAGGAAGAACTACGCATGTAGCATTATTCACTAATTTTTAACACATTTGTCACGCGTTATGTCTATTTCCAATGGAATTCTTGTTTGAATTATAACCTAAATTTTCTTTAATTACAGAGAAAGAAAATCTCTGCCTTTACGGGTTTCCTAGTGAGCAATGGGAAGTCAATTTACCTGCCGAAGAGGTGCCTCCAGAGCTTCCAGAACCTGCGCTGGGCATAAATTTTGCTAGAGACGGGATGCAAGAAAAAGACTGGCTATCCTTGGTCGCTGTGCATAGTGATGTTTGGCTGCTTTCTGTGGCATTTTATTTTGGAGCTAGGTTTGGATTTGATAAGACAGATAGGTATGTGTTATTCTGACCTGCACTTCCTTATTTTATAGTTGTAGCGAAGGCCTTGGTATGAGCTTCAAGCCTCTCTCTGTCTTTTAGTTTTCTTTGAGTTGTTCTTAATATAATATTAGATTCAATGGCTTCTCATTTCATGTGAAGTGGGAAACTGTTTTGCTTTGCCGTTGGATTCTTTCTTTGGGTATTGGTGATAGGTAGATTGTAAGCCCATGCATGCTTTCTATGTGCTAAATTTTTAAAAAATGGAGTTCTTTTGTGGTATGCTATAACTTGGTTAGGTTATGGATTGAATTTGTATAGCCAATCTCTTTCTCACAAGGGTTTGTTACAAACTGTTTACTTCTTCTTTTCTCATAATCATATGTTTTATAAATTATATTCGGCCTCACACCCCAAAACATATGCTTTATGCTCTGAAGCACAAACACTTGTGAGTAATGTGTTTACTCAATACGTGGTGGACACTTGTTGCATATATCGGACATGAGTTGGGTACTTGTTTCCTGAAGCATTGTGTATTTCTTCACATGATTTTTTTTTTTTTTTACTTTTAAATTCATCACTTCTTTTATATCTACTTCTAAGTGAAAATATACTAAACTAATGCATATTTTTAATACAAAAGGGTATTTTATAAAATGTAAATTTAAGCAAGCATGCCTTTTGCCATGCTCCTGTCCTGATTTTATAGAAAATGATGTGCAGTGTCTGGCATGCTGTGGCTTCATAGGTTTTATCTCCCTGATGTACATCGTGAGTTTTTCAAAGGAGTTGTCCCCTTGACATGTTTTCATAAAGTTTTTGATTTCACACGATTTCATCAAGTTTTGTTTTCAGGATTCTATTTCAATGTTTCACTTCCAGATTTTTCATTTGCATTTCACATGTTTGATAAGATTATCCTAACTTAAATGCATAAACTAGGTTCGCGGCTGAGGTAAAGGATGATTAATTTACTTCAGGCTTCATTATCATGATGGAGAGTCCATGTTTTACTTTCTCTGTTTTGTTCTAACTCTCAAGGTGTAGGATAATCAGCATAAACACACTCTATGTTCTTGTGGTTTCTTCATTACAACAGGGTCCTTGACATGTTCTGTTGCTTTTGTTGCAGGAAGCGTCTATTTGATATGATAAATGATCTTCCAACAATATTTGAAGTTGTGACAGGGACAGCCAAAAAACAAGTTAAGGATAAATCATCAGTTTCAAATCATAGCAGTAATAAATCTAAATCAAATCCAAAGGTTTGAAAGATATTTTTAATCCTGCTTTCTCCCCGTTTCTTAGTTTTTTTAGCCTCTTCAGCATAAAATGGCCATAGACACTACAACTACTAGTTATTTTTCATTTCTCTAATGGTTTGGCTGAGGTGCAGCCTTGTAGAAACCTTCTACTTGCATCTTAGATGCCGGAATTACGACCTTCTACAATGGTATGATATTGTCCACTTTGAGCATAAGCTCTCATGGCTTTGCTCGGGGCTTTCCCAAAAGGCCTCGTACCAATGAAGATGTATTCCTTACTTATAAACTCATGATCATTCCCTAAATTAGCCAATGTGGGACTCCCTCCTAACTACAGTAAATATACTATACTACAGTAGATAGATCAATATGTGATTCAATCCACGATGGAGGCAACTTATTAAGCATATTTCTTGGCATATTTTTTCAATATTCAGCGGAGTTCTGAACCTCAAATAAAAAGTACGAAGGCCGTTCAATCAAAAGATGAGGACGAGGAAGGTTTGGATGAGGAAGACGAGGAAGAACACGGTGAAACACTTTGTGGAGCTTGTGGAGAGAATTATGCATCTGATGAGTTCTGGATTTGCTGTGACATATGTGAGAAATGGTTCCATGGGAAATGTGTAAAGATCACTCCGGCAAGGGCAGAGCATATTAAGCAGTATAAATGTCCATCTTGCAGCAACAAAAGAATCCGACCCTGATGTTGTTTAATTGTTAGCACCAACAACTTCCCCTGCCTCCCAAAACCAAAGCAAAAAGAGAAAACAAAAGGAAAAAGAACCAAGAGATGTCAAAGGGTTCTACTTAGGATCTCAGCTTAGACGGCTAATTGTGTATTAGGATTAGTTTAAACTTTACATTAGGACACTATACATTCTATGTGTATTTGTGGACAGAATCCTTTTTGCTCAAGTATTGTATGAACTATATGTATTTTGTATGTGCTATAATGTGTTCTTGTCAAGGCTTATATTTGACAGATGCCTTGCTCTATTGTACATGCCATTCGGGTCATGGGGACGCAACCGGGTGAGGTTTGGTTTGGTTTGATTGGCGGGTTTATTATGCATTGAAAATTAGTTGCCCTCACATTCCATCTCATATCAATTTGATAGCAATTGACATAAACATGGTTTATTTCCCCTAACGATCTTTCTAGGGCTCAATGTTCTTGCTAGTACATTGTTCAGTGTCTGGCTTTGATACCATTTGTAATCGTTTAAGCCCACTATTAGTAAATATTGTTCGTTTTGACCCGTTATGTATATCGAGAGGAGATAGATTGTAAGATCCCACATCGGTTGGAGAAAACATTATTTATAAGGGTTTGAAAATCTCTCCTTAGTAGACACGTTTTAAAAACTTTGAGGGGAAACTCGAATAACATTTTTTATAAGGGTTCGAAAATCTCTTCCTAATAGACACGTTTTAAAAACTTTGAGAGGAAACTCGAAAAGAAAAAATCTAAAAAGGACAATTTGCAATCTAACCGGAGTACTATTATGATAATTATTTTAATTATTTATTACTAAAATCAAATATAAGGATAATTTATTTATTAATTATAAAAACCAATTGCCCTCTTATTAATGATTTCATCCATATTTATTAATATATTTTTATTATTCCTTCGTCTAGTTTATTCCTTTAGTTTCTTTGTTGGCTAATTTTAATCACATGTACCAAAATTTATAAATTATTTCATGATCTAAACTTCTCCATGGAGTCGAAAAAGTAACAACTCTATAGATATACTTTCTACTTCAACACAGTCCATTTCAAGCAATCTAGTTATATTGTTCATAATGTAGCAGCATTGTTTGGACTTTTTCTATAACGACCTATGCTTAAGTTTCAGAATCTAGATTGGTCACTCAACATAAAATTGTACAGAGCAAAATACAAAACCAGCTTTAACTTTGAGGTTTCTGTAATTGAGGCACCAAAAGAATGGTACACATTCATAAAAGTAGTAACTTTCATTTGTTTTTAAGTCTTTTTTAATTATCCTATCCTCAAGAACTCTCTCATTTAGATATGGTCTCGGGTTTACGTACCAACCAAACCTACCACTTTTTTTTAATTATCATTTAGAACCTACCAACAAAATAACTTATTCTAACCTAAGACTAGGAATTTAAATATGAGTCAACTCTATGCACGTGCCACAGTCTCCGCTCACGATGTCGCCGTCCTCTGTACATATGCGTATTGCCTTTACCTGAAAAATGATGTGGCACATGACCTGAGTATTTCGAAGAATATTTAGTAAGTGACCCCACCATAGGGGCCATGCAAATGCACACACGTAAGTGACCCCACTATAGGGGCCATGCAAATGCACACACATGCAATCATGCTCTGGCGTGAGTATTTCGAAGAATATTTAGTAAGTGACCCCACCATAGGGGCCATGCAAATGCACACATGTAAGTGACCCCACTATAGGGGCCATGCAAATGCGTTTATTCTCTAGGGTGACCTCTAGTGTTAGACTACTAAGGATGTGTAGTTGTAACGACCCAGATCCACCGCTAGCAGATATTGTACTCTTTGGACTTTCCCTCAAGGCTTTAAAATGGGTCTACTAGGGGAATGTTTCCGCTTCCCCTCACGGCTTTAAAATGGGTCTACTAGGGGAAGGTTTCCACACCCTTATAAAGGGTGGTTTGTTCTCCTCCCCAACCAATGTGGAACATCACAGTAGTACTTCCCTACACACGACCCACACATGCAAGTGTGAATTTTCAGGGGGCTCGCATACCCCGTGGACTCTCTCTGGTCAAACTAATCTGTAACAACGTCCAAAGGTTAGCGGAACCCCTTGGTGTTCTGCTCCCCATGAACACCCTCATGATCATACTGTACGGGTCCGCACTCATCGTCTCTGGGGAAGTGTCCTTATGCTTATGAACACACAACATGCATAATCCCTCTAATTTTCATCTTATCATCTCTTCTGACACAACCCTTAGTCTCATCTCTTTGCTACATTAAGTAACAGATGCTTGTTGAATATTTATATTAATATCATTTTCATGCTCTTAGGGTTGTGTCCTATGGTCGGTCTATCGACATGATGCAATATGACACTCATCATCATATATCATGCTTAATATGGAAAACATCAATATATTGAGACAAACGTCATCCAATCATCTTACTCATCATATTGTCATAAAGCGCATCAAACATATCAAATACGTCATTAATCGAAATATGTTATATATAACTTACATTTATCCTATTTTTCTTTTGTTTCTTCATACAATAAATTATTATAGATAAAAATTTGAATCCCTCCCCCAAGAAATTCAATTTAATTAGTTATAGTTAAATGATGCTCCCTTTGAAAAATTTCTTTACTCGAGTACACATTTTTATACTCATTCATCCTATGTCGTAAGTTCCTTTTGGAATGCAGTTAGTAGCTATGTCCACAGCTAACTCCAAAAATTATCTAAAAATTTCCCTTCCAATAAACAAAAAAAAAAAAAAAATCAAGACAAGGGAGAGTGACAAATACAAAGAAAAGTACGACAATGTTCAAAGTCTAAACTTTTAAATTGAATGTTTCAATTCGGACTATAACCATTGGCATACAAAATGGTTATATGTGGTTACAAAATGGTAAAACCGAAGACCAAAATGCAATAAATAAGTTTGACCTCGACTTCTGACCCAAACATAGTCTACAATTCAATTAACACGACCAAATCTAAATACATCTTTACTCGAATTCCCTTGAAACTTGAAATTTACGTATTAAATATCATAACAACCATAATAAATTACTTTTTTTCTTTTTAAATACTTTTTAAATATTAAATTTATGATTAGTGTATGAAGGGAGTTAACATTATTTGAATTAAGCAAATAAAATTTATAACCCAACTCAATTTAATTCTGACCGTACATGTCACATTCATAATTAACTCCCGTACAACTTAGTATCCAACTTCCTTAAATTTCAGCAAGTTGTCTTCCACGTGGCTCAGATCCATGCCGTTAATATATTTCCATCTGCCGTGACATGGACGGTTCATAAGGCTTTGACTTGGTCCAATCGAATCAGGATGCTTTCATTATTTATTTTGCATGATACTCAAATATTTGCGTCTTTGATTTGGTCAACGTCGGCGTCCCTTGATGAACAAGTATTATCCCCAAATAAAAACTTACTGTTATACTATTATATACACTTTATTTAAAAAAATATATATAATGTATTGAAATATATATATATATATATATATATATATATATATTTTAATATATGCTAAATCTATTTGAATAATAACGGGACTAATGTTAAGTAGTTTTCTGGACTTATATTTTGGATAGTGATGATGTGTACAAAAAGACAAGATTTTGAGTTTTGTTGAGAAGTTAAACGGTCGGTGAAGGCCAAACTCGTCAAACAAAGAATTCAAAATCTTTCTATGACTTATGCTATAGTTGAATGACTATTTGACCGAAACAATAATCAATTCCAAGACGTAAGGTGGAACTAGGTTTCCGCAAGTAGAAGTAATAGAAATTATTGATCTAATTTTCTCGAACATAGGTGAACTTAGAAATTTTCATTCATATATTAAAAATGGTCATTTATATGAGTTTTTTTTTTTTTTTTTTTAAATTGATGAATATTTTAAAAATAAATTATTAATTATTTCCTTTCAAAATTAATGAAATAATATTAAATTTTTTTTTTTTGGGAGTGGACTAAAATTGGAAAGTTTAAAGTTATTTTTTAAATAAAATAAAAAATTCATAAGTATTATTATTATTACTATTATTTTAATTTTAAGAAACCTTTCAAACTCTTAATAAATTCCAAAAATAAAATAAAAATTGGATTTATTTTATTTAAAAGCATATGTAATTAGTAGGTATTTATTTGATTAATTTTGAAAAATAAAAATAAAATTACACACATAGTTTCACCCATAAAATTGGAACATAATATAAAAGAAAAAAAAACCATCGCCATGTCCTTTCTCTCATCAGTAGCCTTCACCAAGAAAGGCTTCATTAAACCTTCTTTTTCGTGTGGCGATTCACCGGAAAAATGAAGCCAAATCACGGCAGCCACCGGGCTCTGTGGTTCATCGCAGCCTGCTTGTTGTTGGTTGCGACGGCGGGGGAGGCTCAGAATGTGAGCGTGGGGGTGGTGTTGGACATGGAGAGCTGGGTTGGGAAGATGGGGCTGAGCTGTATCGACATGTCGTTGTCGGAATTCTATGAAGCTAACCCTCACTACAAAACTAGGGTTGTTCTCCACCGCAGGGACTCCGCCGGCGATGTCGTTGGTGCGGCGGCTGCAGGTTTCAAATCTGTACTTTTTCTTTTTATTGCTGCCATTTTATTTTATTTTATTTTATTTTATTATTATTTTTTTAAATGAAGACTAGTTGACTTTTTTCATTACTATGTTACTGTCGGTGGAACGTATATGTAGTTGTCGGATTTTTATTTGAGAATATAAAAATATTTTTGAGTTTTGCATTTTACATTTTAATATATTTAAACTTTTAAAAATATTCTTCACACAAACTGTTAATTTGTTTTTGTTTAAATAATAACGTTCAATTTTTTAATCCCAACTTTTTAAAATATTACAAAATGTAAGTAAGTGAGTTTAAAAATATTACAGACATATATGGTGATTTGTTCTCTTCCCCAACCAATATGGGACATCGCATTATGTAAACGGTTTTTGTCCATGTGACATGAACTTTTTTAACTTTATTTTTATAAGGTTAAATGTATTAATGTTGTCTTTAGCATTTCATGGATTTTTTTTAATACGGTATTAATAGTAAAAATATATTTTTTTTTATTTTTTTAAAAAATTGAAAAGTATTAATTTTATATTTAATACATTCTTAAATTAAAAAAAATATCCATACATCTTTACCATATTAAAACTATTAAATTTTATATTAAATTATATATTTAATGAGTTCTTAAATTTTAATTTATATATCTTATAAGTTTATATGTTTTGAAAAATATCAAAAAGTGTAGAAATCTAAACCAATTTAAAATTTTGACCAACCTTCTTATATAAACTTTTGCATAAAAAAAAATTATTTAAAAAAAAAAAAGAGTAATGAAAGCGAATGAAGATATTAGATTAAAAGGTTTTGGGGACCAAATCAAAATTTCTGAAGCTAACAAAATCCAACTTTTCTAATGTTTAATCATCAATCAAATCAATCAAACCAATGAAAATTGACTGATTTCAATCCTTTTTTTGAAAACAACCTTTGATGGAATAGCTCTCCACCTTATAAACAACAATAAAGTTGAAGCAATTTTGGGGCCAACCACTTCAATGCAGACCAACTTCGTGATCAAGCTCGCCCACAAAGCCCATGTCCCCATCCTTACCTTCACTGCCTCCACCCCCGCTCTCGCCTCCCACCGCAGCCCCTACTTCTTTCGTCTCACCCACACTGACTCTGCTCAAGTTGCCGCTATCAGCGCCTTACTCAAAGCCTACAATTGGAGAGAGGTACGTTTTTAAATCTCCGTTCAATTACAGGACTAGGCTGCCCTGCATTTTAATCTTTATTTTTTCTATCTATCTATCCAGGTTGTTCTGATCTACCAAGACGATGAATTTGGAGATGGGATGTCACCCTACTTGATCCACGCATTGCAGGGTGTGAATGCGCGCGTCCCATATCAGAGCATCATTGATCCAACGGCTACCGAGGATCACATCGGGGAAGAGCTTTACAAATTGATGACAATGCCGACCAGAGTGTTTGTGGTGCACATGTTGCCGTCTCTGGCGATTCGCTTATTCGCTAAGGCCAACGAAATTGGAATGATGAGGGAAGGCTACGTTTGGATTTTGACTGATGCCACCGCGAATTTGCTCGATTCCATGACCTCCTCTGTTTTGAAGTCCATGGAAGGAGCTTTGGGAGTGAGGACATATGTCCCAAAATCAATGGAGCTTGAACGTTTCAAAATTAAATGGAAACGAAAATTCATAATGGAAAATTCTGTCCCCAACGACCCATATTTAGACATCTTCGGATTGTGGGCCTATGATGCAGCTCGAGCACTGGCAATGGCAGTTGAGAAAACAGGGGCCAAAAACTTCACATTCGAAAACCCAAATGGATCTGAAAATCTAACCGATCTTCAAACTTTGGGGGTTTCTCGAAATGGGGAGAAAATTGTGGAGGCGTTGTCGAAGACGAAGTTCATGGGGCTGACTGGAAATTACGAGATCTTGAATGGGCAGCTGCAATCGACAGAATTTGAGATAGTGAATGTGAACAGTAATGGGGGAAACAGAGTTGGGTTTTGGAATACTGAAAAAGGGTTGTTGAGTAAAGATACGGTGATTTGGCCGGGGAATACGGTGGCGGTGCCGAAAGGGTGGGAGTTTCCGACGGGAGGGAAAAGGTTGAGAATTGGGGTTCCAGTGAAGAAAGGGTACAGCGAGTTTATGAAATTGAAAGGAAAGGAGGTGGAAGGGTATTGTAAGGACGTGTTCGATGCGGCAATAGAAATGCTTTCGTATGTGGTTTCAGTTGATTACATTCCCTTTGCAGTTTCGGATGGATCTAGCGCCGGTTCCTACGATGAACTCATCATGCAAGTCTACAAAGGGGTCAGTATGTTTGTATTCATTTGATTACTTCAACTACTCTGAGGACTAAAATAAAGTATTGATGAATGTGTGGTTTATGGACAGGTCTACGACGGTGCAGTAGGAGACATAACCATCGTAGCAAACAGATCCAAGTACGTTGATTTCACCTTGCCATTCACAGACTCCGGAGTTTCAATGGTGGTTCCAACAAAAGCCAACTCCATGAACAGAGCATGGCTTTTTCTGAAGCCTCTCACTGTAGGCCTTTGGATCACAAGCTTATGCTTCTTGGTCTTCATGGGGTTTGTGGTTTGGTTTCTCGAACATCGAATCAACCCCGCCTTTCGTGGTCCTCCCTCTCATCAAATCGGCACTAGCCTCTGGTACTCCTTTTGCACCATGGTCTTCGCCCAAAGTAACCACATTTACCGACCCATTTATTATGATACACTAAATTTATAATTCATCTTGGACTATATTTAACTCTTTATTCATATTGTTTTGACCCGTACTTTTAGGGGAGACTTTGATAAGCAATTTGGCGAGGTTGGTGGTGGTGATATGGTTCTTTGTGATGTTCGTTTTAACTCAGAGCTACACGGCAAGCTTGACTTCTCTTTTGACAGTGCAACAATTACAACCTACCATTACAAATATAAACGAGCTTTTGACGAAGCAATCATGGGTGGGATATCTAGACGGTTCATTTGTTTGGGGGCTGTTGACCTCTGTGGGGATTAAGAATCTCAAGTCTTATAGGTCTCCCGAGGAACTCGACAAGTTGCTCAAACTAGGAGGCTCCAATGGCGGCATTGATGCTGCTTTTGATGAAACTCCTTACATTAAGCTCTTCCTTTCCAAGTTTCCTAATAAATACATTACCGCCGATCCCACCTACAAAACAGATGGATTTGGATTTGTAAGTTTCTATCTCTTTCTACCAAATTAATATAATATTAACTTGATTAGATTATCATATAATAATAGGTTCTTTTATTTGGAGGTCGAACTATGAATAGAACATTATATTATTGGTATTTTATCTGTTTCATCTTCGTATTTCAATGATAATTTAACATGATATTATAACACAATTATCTTAGGGCAATTATTTTAATATCTATAATGTCAATGTCGGCAGGCTTTTCCCATTGGCTCACTATTGGTGGCAGACATATCAAGAGCGGTATTAAATGTGAGAGAGAGTGAGAAGATGAACCAATTACAAATGAAATGGTTTGGTGGAGACAACTCATGGTCTTCCGTCAAAGTCACTTCTTCAAGGCTGAACGTGAGCAACTTTTGGGGCCTATTCCTCATTGTCGGCACTGCTGCCATCGTCTCCCTCTTCATCTACTTCTTCATTTTCCTTCGCAAAGAACTGCACACGCTCCGTCACACCACTACTGAAGGCTCCAACTCCTCCATTAGGAGTAAAATTCGAGCACTACTCAGAATCTACGACAAAAGGGACTTGACTTCACACACATTCAGAAAGAGTAATCCTCCACAAGTAGTAGACAACAAGATTCAAGCAAACCATGGTGACTCTGTTGGCGCCTCATCGAGCTCGAATTATTTGCTAAGTCCATCGAATGATTCGATCCATGACACGAACCATGAGTTCTCTAAGTCGGGAGATTTGAGTCCAAGTAATCAAGCTGTGGAAATGGTGATCCATACGACCGAGGAAATCGTTCCCCAAAATGAGAAGTATCGTTCTCGATTTTAGGTGGCTTCTTCTTAATGTATTTTTGTAGGTAAATTTGACTTTTGTTGCGCATTGCAAAAATTCCCTTTTGTAATTTAATGCTCAAAAGACGTAAATAATTTGTTTAATTTAATTAAGATTAATTTAGATTGCTTACTCTACTTTTAATAAATCATATTATTAGTCATGTAGTTGTTTTGAAGTTAATTTTGATTAAAATTAATTAAATAATAATAATTCTTATACAAATAAAGTGAACATATTTCTACTATTTATAAAATAAAAATTAATAAAAACTATTATTATTATTTTTTTAACGAAAAACAACAATAAATTAAAATTATATCCCCTAAAATAAAATAAAGTGTATGCATTGTTGTGCGATCCTAACAACTAGTATCAAAGTTAGGCAAAATTCACCACGATCTGTGAAGATAGAAAGTTCAAAAATTGGAATTGAGAAGTTCAATAGATTCGATTTCGGTTTTTGGAAGATGCAGATTAAAGATTATCTATATCAAAAGATCTTCATGAACCACTGTTGGGGTGAAGCTGGATACCATGACCACGAAGCATGGAAACTCAAGGATCAACTAGCCTAAGGGCTGATCCGGTTGATGCTATCCAAAAACGTGGCGTTCAACATCATTAAGGAGAAGACAACGTCAGATCTGTTGAAGACATTGTCGAATATGTATGAAAAACCGTCGGCTGTGAACAAGGTGTATTTGATGTGGAGATTGTTTAATCTATAAATGTCTGAAGATGGATTTGTTGCTGATCATATAAATGAATTCAATATGATTGTAAGTCAACTGAGTTCGGTGGAAATTAATTTCGAGGATGAAATTAAAATATTGATTTTGATGTCATCTTTACCCGAGTCGTGGGATACTATTGTTGCCGCAATCAGCAGTTTTCGAGAATCTGATAAACTGAAGTTTGATGAAATTTGAGATGTAATTTTCAGCGAAAGAATTTTTGCATAAACACTCCGGTATGAAATCAGTAGACATTAAAGAATATTAGATATATTTATGGTCTCAAGAAGAACCAAATCTCAATTAGTTAGTTGGACAGCATACGTTATGCAACATAGTTAGGGAAGAGTTCATGGAAGAGTATGAAGGGTGATATGGTGGTAGCACGTAGCACAAAATCTGGAACCTTATACACCACTGCATGGTGTATGAACATGGTTGTTGTTGCTGAGAGTGCTTCAAATTCAAGTCTTTGGCACAATAGGCTTGGATATATGAGCGTCAAAGGAATGAAGATGTTGGCTGCGAAAGGAGTTTGAGATGGTCTGAAATCTGTTGCTATGGGTCCTTGTGAAAACTGCATTATGAGCAAACAGAAACGAGTTAGCTTCACAAAGATCGTTAAAGAACTTAAAAAGGTGCAGTTGGAAATGGTCCATACAGACGTTTGGGGACCATCTCCAGTTCCATCACTTTGAGAATCAAAGTTCTACGTCACCTTCAAAGATGATTTCAGCAGAAAGGTGTGAATTTATTTCCTAAAACACAAGTCAGATGTGTTTGCGACCTTCAAAATTCTATTAACAAGGACAGTTCCCGGTAAAGCAAGACAAAATGGTGTTGCTAAAAGGATAAACAGAACATTGAATGAACAGTCAAAGAATATGAGGATTCATTCTGGATTGCCAAAGGCATTTTGGGTCGATGCTGTAAATACAGTAGTCTACTTGATCAATAGGGGGCCATCAGTACCCTTGGAGTTCAAGTGCTAGAAGAAGTATGGACAGGAAAAAAACTCAAGTACTCTCACTTGAGAACTTTTGGTTGCACTGCATATGTTCGTGTTGATCTAGAGAAGAGCGACAAGCTTGACGTTGAGGCTGTGAAGTGCTACTTCATAGGTTAGGGTTTTGACATGTTCGAGTATCGGTTTTGGGATGACAAGAACAAAAAAGTCTTGAGACATTGTGACGTGACCTTTAGTGAAAATGTCTTGTACAATGACAAAGAGAAGATAAAATCTGAAACTACGAATCAAGTAGGAGTCGATTTTGAGTGGCAGGAAAACTCACCTAGTAATGTTGTAGCAGATACTCATGAAACTCCTGAGACTACTGCTGAAGAACTAGACGTGGAACAAGGTTTCAAGACAACGAAGCAAGTGGGAGTTGAGGTTGAGTTGCAGAAAAATTCACCTAGTAATGTAGCATATACTCAAGAAACTCATGAGACTATTGCTAAGGAACCAGAGGTGGAGCAAGGTTCCAAGACAACAAAGCAAGTGGAAGTTGAGGTTGAATTACAGAAAAAAAGATATTCAAGAAACTCCTGAGACTGTTGTAGAGGAACCAGCAATAGAGCAAGTGACACCTGAACTAGTGTTGAGAAGATCATCCAGTACTATCAGAGTACCAAATATGTATGTATCTTCATTACACTATCTGTTACTGACTTTGATGAAAGGGAGCCAGAGTCCTTTGATGAGGCCCTATAGTTAGAGGATACAACCAAGTGAGAGCAAGCCATGGATGATGGGATGTCTATGTTTCAAAAATGCGTGGTACTGAGGCTAAGTATGTGACAATAACTGAAGTTGGAAAGAAGACGATGTGGATAACTGACTATATGAAAGAATTGGGCAAGAAGCAGCACAAAAAGATTCTTTATAGAGATATTTAGAGTGTCATATAGTTGGTGAGAAACTCGGTTTATTACTTAAAGACAAAACACAGAAGGCGATACCATTTCACTCGCAGGTTAGTGGAAAATGGTGATGTGTTTGAGAAGATAAAGGGGGTGCAAAGAATCCAGCAAACATGTTAGACAAAATGGGTTTATGTTGGAATATTGAGGTTGTACAAAACCTCAATTGGCATAGTGTAGTGAAGATGCCGATGATTGTTTGAGAATAAAATTCTTGCTTGACTGGATCAGTCTCCAAGTGGGTGAATTGTTAGGTTATGGAGCATACTTCTTATTTATAATTTAATCAATGGTTATACATAGTAAAGTTATATATGGTAAATCAGTAAAGTAATTGTTTCGATATTTTTCAACCAAACTGTAAGGAACGCTCAAATTTGATGAATTTGACACATATGTTTAGTTAAAATACAAAACTTAAACACTTTTATTTTCAGGTCATTTTCGAGTCATTTTCCATAGATATTAACATTGACACTTTTTTCCCTCTTTGAGAGGAGAGTCAATTAACTCGTTCAGAAAAGTTGTTTTCTCGTTTTTAAATAGCTATGTATAGTAAAAAGTTATATCCAGTAAAATTAAACACGGTATATAATTATATATAATATAAACCTTTAACACCACTCTGTTCTTAAATTTGGCAAGCATCAATATAAACCTTTATAATTAACATGTGCACCGGTTGTTGTGTGGTCTTAACACACGTCACATTTATAATTAACACGTGTATCAAACTTTTTTCTTAAATTTTGGCAAATTTCCTTCCACGTGGCTCAAATCCATGCCTTTAATGTATTTTCATCTGCCGTGACGTGGACGGTTAAAACAGAAGGACCACAAGGGCTTTGATTTGGTCCAATAAATCAGGCGCTTCCATAATTAATTTTGCATGATAATCAAATTATTTGCGGCTTTGATTTGGTCAACGTGGCCTCCTTTGATTAACAAGTATTATCCACAAGTAAAAACTTCCAATAGTGTTACCATAGAATATATTTAGTCCAATATTATATATTTTTTTAAATTTTTATTTTTGTACGTAACGCTTCAATTATTCCAATTATTACCTTTCTATACTTTATTTACAAAAATATATATAATATATATGTTAAGTAGTTTTTGTTACCTCTGTGCCAGTCTGTGCAGTCTCTTTCATGGCGTATGGTCAATATATAAACCTTCTTATCACTTCCCTTCACCAATAAACCTTATTCTCATAGAGAGTCACCGGAAAGATGAACCCAAATCAGGGCAGCCGCCGGGCTCTGTGGTTCATCGCAGGCTGTGTCTTGTTGGTTGCGACGGCGGGGGAGGCTCAGAACGTGAGCGTGGGGGTGGTGTTGGACATGGAGAGCTGGATCGGGAAGGTGGGGCTGAGCTGCATCCACATGTCGCTGTCGGAATTCTATGAAGCTAACCCTCACTACAAAACTAGGATTGTTCTCCACCCCAAGGACTCCGCCGGCGATGCCGTTGCTGCGGCGGCTGCAGGTTNCCTTTTCTTCCCATTTTTTTTTTTTTTTTTTTTTTTCAATTTTTGTGAAAATGGAGACCTGTTCGTTGACTTTCTAATATTAAATTAAATTATATATTTAATGAGTTCTTTCATTTTAATTTTTATATCTATTAAGTCAATATATTTTGAAAAATATTAATTAAACAAATTTAAATATTTGACTAACCTTATTCTTTGTTTATAAATTTAAGATTAATCTTTAAATTAATGCGGACTACCAAAATCTCTTTAATTTATGAAGCTTTACAAAAATTCAACTTTTCTAATGTTTAATCATCAATTAAACCAATCAAAACTGACTCATTTCAATCCTTTTTTGAAAATAACCCTGGATGGAATAGCTGTTGACCTTATAAAGAACAATAAAGTTGAAGCAATTTTGGGGCCAACCACTTCGATGCAGACCAACTTTGTGATCAAGCTCGCCCACAAAGCTCATGTCCCCGTCCTTACCTTCACCGCCTCTAGCCCCTCTCTCGCCTCCCACCGCAGCCCCTACTTCTTTCGTCTCACCCACACTGACTCTGCCCAACTTGCCGCTATCAGCGCCTTAGTCAAAGCCTACAATTGGAGACAAGTACGTGTTAAATCACCCTTTTAACTACAGGGATTGCCTGCCCTCCATTTTAATCTTTATTTTTTCTGTCTATCCAGGTCGTTCTGATCTACCAAGATGACGAGTTTGGAGACGGGATGTCACCCTACTTGATCCACGCATTGCAGGGTGTGAATGCGCGCGTCCCATATCAGAGCATCATTGATCCAACGGCTACCGAGGATCACATCGGGGAAGAGCTTCACAAATTGATAACAATGCCGACCAGAGTGTTCTTGGTGCACATGCAGCCGTCTCTGGCGATTCGCCTATTCGCTAAGGCCAACGAAATTAGAATGATGAGGGAAGGCTACGTTTGGATTTTGACTGATGCCACCGCGAATTTGCTCGATTCCATGAGCTCCTCTGTTTTGAAGTCCATGGAAGGAGCTTTGGGAGTGAGGACATATGTCCCAAAATCAATGGAGCTCGACCGTTTCAAAATTAAATGGAAACGGGAATTCATAATGGAAAATTTTGTCCTCAATGATCCACATTTAGACATCTTCGGACTGTGGGCCTATGATGCAGCTCGAGCACTGGCAATTGCTGTTGAGAAAACAGTGGCCAAAAACTTCACATTCGAAAACCCTGGACATATGTCCCAAAATCAATGGAGCTTGAACGTTTCAAACTTAAATGGAAACGAAAATTCATAATGGAAAATTTTGTCCTCAACGATCCACATTTAGACATCTTCGGACTGTGGGCCTACGATGCTGCTCGAGCACTGGCAATGGCAATTGAGAAAACAGGGGTCAAAAACTTCACATTCGAAAACCAGAATGGATCTGAAAATCTAACAGATCTTCGAACTTTGGGGGTTTCTCGAAACGGGGAGAAAATTCGGGAAGCCTTGTCGAAGACGAAGTTCATAGGGCTGACTGGAAATTACGAGATCGTGAATGGGCAACTGCAATCGGCAGGATTTGAGATAGTGAATGTGAACAGTAATGGAGGAAACAGAGTTGGGTTTTGTAATCCTGAAAAGGGGTTGTTGAGTTTGAGTGAGACGATGACGGTGATTTGGCCGGGGAATACGGCGGCGGTGCCAAAAGGGTGGGATTTTCAGACGACAGGGAAAAGGTTGAGAATTGGGGTTCCAGTAAAGAAAGGGTACATTGAGTTCATGAAAGTGAACGGAACGGAGGTGGAAGGGTATTGTAAGGACGTGTTCGATGCGGCAATAGCAACGCTTCCGTATGACGTTCCATTTGATTACATTCCCTTTGCACTTCCGAATGGATCTAGAGCCGGTTCCTACGATGATCTCATCATGCAAGTAAACACAGGGGTCAGTATGTTTGTATTCATTTTATTACTTCATCTTTGAGGACTAAAATAAAGTATTAATGAATGTGTGGTTTATGGACAGGTCTACGACGGTGCAGTAGGAGACATAACCATCGTAGCAAACAGATCCAAGTACGTTGATTTCACCTTGCCATTCACAGACTCCGGAGTTTCAATGATCGTTCCAACACAAGCCAACTCCAAGAACAGAGCATGGCTTTTTCTCAAGCCTCTCACTTTAGACCTTTGGATCACAAGCTTATGCTTCTTCGTCTTCATGGGATTTGTGGTTTGGATTCTCGAACATCGAATCAACCCAGACTTTCGTGGTCCTCCCTCTCATCAGATCGGCACCAGCCTCTGGTTCTCCTTTTGCACCATGGTCTTCGCCCAAAGTAACCACCTTTAAAGACTCATTTGTTTTGATGAACTAAATTTATAATCCATCTTCAAGTATATTTAATTATTTATTCATATATTTTGACCCATTTGTTTTGTACTCTTAGGGGAGACTTTGATAAGCAATTTGGCTAGGTTGGTGGTGGTGATATGGTTCTTCGTGGTGTTCGTTCTAACTCAAAGCTACACGGCGAGCTTAAGTTCTCTTTTGACAGTGCAACAATTACAACCCACCATTACAAATATAAATGAGTTGTTGACGAAGCAGTCGTCGGTGGGATATCTAGAAGGTTCATTTGTTTGGGGGCTGTTGACCTCTGTGGGGATTAAGAATCTCAAGTCTTATAGGTCTCCTGAGGAACTCGACACGTTGCTAAAATTAGGAGGTTCCAATGGCGGCATTGATGCTGCTTTTGATGAAACCCCTTACATTAAGCTCTTCCTTTCCAAGTTTCCTAATAAATACATTACGGCTGATCCCACATACAAAACTGATGGATTTGGATTTGTAAGTCTTTGTCTCTCTTCCTGTTATTAGAACACACAATTATTTTAGGGTGTTTATTTTAATGTTTATAATGATGATGCCAACAGGCATTTCCCATTGGCTCACCATTGGTGGCAGACATATCAAGAGCGATGTTAAATGTGATAGAGAGTAAGAAGATGAACCAGCTACAAATGAAATGGTTTGGTGATCAAGGCAATTCATGGTCTTCCATACCAAAAGTTACTTCTTCCGGACTGAACCTAGGCAGCTTTTGGGGCCTATTCCTCATTACCGGTACTGCCTCCATCATCTCCCTCCTCATCTACTTCATCATTTTCCTTCACAAAGAACAACACACGCTCCGTCACACCGCCAATGAAAGCTCCAACTCCTCCATTAAGAGTAAAATTCGAGCACTACTCAAAATCTACGACAAAAGAGACTTGACTTCATACACATTTAGAAAGAGTAATCCTCCAGAAGTAATAGACAACAAGATTCAAGCAAACCACGGTAACCCGGTTGGCACCTCACCAAACTCGAATTACTTGCTAAGTCCATTGAATGATTCGATCTATGACACGAACCATGAGTTCTCTAGATCGGAAGATTTGAATCTAAGTAATCAAACCGTAGAAATGGTGGTCCATACAACAATGGAAATAGTTCCTCAGAGTTAGAAGTACCCTTTGGGATTTACGCTTTGGGATTTTAGGAAGTTTTTTTTAATGTATTTTTGAAAAAATAGGGGTGAATTGGAATATTAAACTTTGGAGTTAACCCAAAATTAAAATAAATACTAATAATAGAATGAAAATATTTTAAAAGAAATTTTGATATCCATTTTATAATAATATCTTAGCTGGGTCCTGATACATCTTTGTACTTCTAGAGGGGAACGTGTAAGAAGTATTGTGAGCTTCCGTCATAATATCTTTCAAAATTTTCTTGTCACGGGGAACACAAGCGGTTTTTCCACAGTAGGCCCCCGTCTGAAGAGATTGAGTACCCCACTGGTTTTTCTGTCTCTATCTGATTCCACACTTTTCCAAGGTGTTCATCAAACCTCTGAGCATCAATAATTTGTTTTCGCAAGGTGAGTTGCATGTTCATTTGTGTTATCTGAGCAGTACCACCTCTAATTACAACATCGATTCCAGCCCTCTTCATCTCATCTTGTATTCTTTCCTGCTTAGTGATCAACGCGAAAGTATGAACCGCCTTTCTGCTCAATGCGTTCGCCACGACATTGGCCTTGCCTGGATGATACAGGATCTCGATGTCATAATACTTTACTAGTTCCAACTATCTCCTCTGTCTCATGTTAAGCTCCTTCTGCGTAAATAGGTACTTGAGACTCTTGTGATCAGTGAATACTTGAATTTTCTCTCCATACAGATAATGTCGCCATGATTTCAGTGCAAATACCACCGCTGCTAAGTCGAGGTCATGAGTGGGATAATTTCGTTCATATTCCTTCAGTTGTCTAAAAGTGTAAGCTATCACTTTACCCTTCTGCATGAGCACGCATCCTAGACCTTTTCCCGATGCGTCGCTGTACACCACTAGATTCCCTGAACCATCTGAAACTGTGAGGACTGGTGCTGTCACCTACCTCTCCTTGAGTTCCTAAAAGCTCTGTTCGCAAGCTAATGTCCACACGAAGGGCTTGCCCTTCTTGGTCAACTGAGTTAGCGCCGAAGATATTTTGGAGAAATCCTAGACAAACCTTCTATAATATCTAGCTAGTCCTAGAAAACTCCATACTTCAGTGACTGTGATCGGCCTTGGCCACTTCATCACTGTCTCTATCTTAGCTGGGTCCACTGTGATTCCTCTGCTTGACACCACATGACCCAAAAACGCTACTTCAGATAGCCAAAACTCACACTTGGAAAACTTGGCGTACAGTTGCTGTGTTCTCAGTACGGTCAGAACTTTTCTCAAATGCCCTTCGTGCTCTACTTCTGACTTGGAGTACACCAGAATGTCATCAATAAACACTATAACAAAAATGTCTAAGAATTTCTAAAACACCATGTTCATTAGCTCCATGAAGACAACTGGTGCATTGGTAAGTCCAAAGGACATGACGAGAAATTCATAATGTCCGTAGCGACTTCTGAAAGCTATTTTGGGTATATCTTCTTATCTTATTCTCAATTGATGATATCCTGCCCTCAAGTCAATTTTGGAGAATACCGTTGCTCCCTGCAATTGATCAAACAAGTCGTCGATCATCGGGAGGGGTACTTATTCTTTATGGTGACCTTATTCAGTTTTCTATAGTCTTTACACAGGCGCAAGGATCCATCCTTTTTCTTGACAAACAGAACAGGGGCTCCCCAGGGCGATATATTGGGTCGTATGAAACCCTTATTCAATAGCTCCGGTAACTTTTCCTTCAATTCCCTGAGTTCTGCAGGTGCCATTCTGTAGGGTGCGTTGGAGATCGACGCAATTCTTGGTTCTAGGTCGATCACGAAGTCAATTTCCCTAACAGGGGGCAAACTTGGCAAATCCTCAGGAAAAACATCAATGAATTCTCCAACAATGTGAACTGACGAGACTGTCTGTTCATTTCTGCTGTCTAAGGTCACACTCGCTAAAAATGCGCTTGCACTACTAGGGATCATCTTTCTAGCCTTTAGTGCAGTTACGACGCCTGAGGTTCTTTTGAAAGCGGCTCCCTTATATGTAAAACTATCCCTTGACGGGAATCTGAGAGTAACTATTCAAGTTTCACATTCTATTAGAGCACGATTCTCGCCTAGCCAATCCATACCCAAAATGACATCGAAGTCATGCATGCTTAATACTATTAAAGCAGCTTCTATGACACGTCCCGACACTGTCACACTACCTCCCTTAACTCTATGAGTAGTCATTAATAACTCGTGTGCAGGGGTGGACACTAATAGAATGATCTTTAAGGGTTCTTTTTCTAGGTGCGCTAAGTCAATGAATTCCTTAGGCACAAACGAGTGTGTGGATTCTGAATCAAATAGTACCAAAGCCAAATGACCAAAGATGGGTAGTGTACCTGTAACAACTGTGTCAGGCGCGTCGGCTTGCCTTCCTGTGGTTGCATGGGCTACAGCTCGCCCCTGCTGCTTTTGGGCACCCCGACCCCTTTGATTCTTTACTGCAGGTCGGTTAGTATTATGATCTCTCCTATGAGGACAGTTTGCTACAAAGTATCCTGTCTGGCCACAACTATAGGTGAGGGCGCTGACACTTTGGACATGGGTCCCTATTCTGTGTTGGGGCTCTTCCACGATTAGCAGTGCCACCACGGGGTGGTCTGCCAGTCCTGGGATAGTTCTGGTTTACCTGTTTCCTTTGAACTGCGATATGGGATTCTTGGGCTGAACCTGACTGTAATTTGTCAGTACGATGCGCATCAATGAGGGTCGCCATTTTGAGGACTGCTGTGTAATCTGTTGATGCCTGAGAGGCCACATAACCTCTAATGTTCTCCCTTAGACCAGCGATAAAACGTTCAGCCTTAAGCTCTTCAGTACTAACATATATAGGGGAGAATCTTGCCAATCTATTGAATTTCAGATCATAATCCTCCACAGATTGGTCACCCTGCTGACATATATAGGGGAGAATCTTGCCAATCTATTGAATTCTAGATCATAATCCTCCACAGATTGGTCACCCTGCTTCAGTTCATGAAATGTTGCCTGCAGCTTCATTCTACCAACGACTGGATAGTATGTGCGAATGAGGCCTCTTTGAACTGACACCAAGAAATACGCTCTCCAAGTGGTGCAATCATTTTTTTTAGCACCATTCCATCAAAAATGAGCCTCTCCTTTCAACATATAAGTTCCACAATGAACCTGATATTCCAGCGGACAATTTATGTAAAAGAAGGCTGTTTCCATAGCCTCAAGCCAGTTTTCAGCTGCAATGGGGTCTATTTTGTCACCTTCAAAGGAAGACGGGTTTTGCCTCTGGAAGTCTTTAAGATAACAAGACTCCACAGTCATAGTCCCAGAGTCTCTGGTCTGTTGCAATGTTGTTTGTTGCATTGCTGCCTGTTGCATTGCTGTCTGTTGCATCGTTGCGTGTTGTATTGCCTGTTACATTGTAGTCTGGTTAGTGACCAGTGTCTGCATCATCTAAGTCACCTGAGCCTGGTTTTCCATAGAGGTTAACATGAATGCCTGTAGTACATTTGTAGTGAGGTTAGTTGTTGGCTGCCTAGGTGGAACCTCTACATTATTGGTGGACACCGGTGGGACTGCTTCAGGAGGAGGTGCATAAGAGTCTTCGTCGGGTAATTCTTGAGTCATTGCTCTCTTTTGACTCATTCCTGACCTTGGTGCCCATGGTATAGGACACTCAAACCATTGGGGCATTTCATCAACCTCCTCTTGAGGTTCAGGTACAGGTTGTTCTGCCTCAGATGACGGGACATCAGTGTCCTGAGCGACTCTTCTTCTTCCCCTTCTAGGTCCTGGCCCGAGATAGGTTCTACACCTCTTTGGTGCCATTTAGCTACCACATTAGAAAATTTTCGGTTACAATTCATTCAAGGTTCAACCTCTAGAAGTGTGCAGTACAATACAAGAAAACAGTCATGAAAAATTCTCTATTTAACAACTCAGCTCTTAATTTCGCAATTCAGATTCATGAGACTATCTGGTCGCGAGCGGCACGTGATTTATGGGCACATCACAGAGGATACAACACTCTAACCTAAGTGTCTATAGGACCTATGTCCTGGTGTCTAATACCAAATTTGTCACGACCCAAAAAAAAAAAAAAAAAAGTTTACCTCAAGTTGTGACTTACAATGACTATGACGTGTAGCGTGTATGCAAGAATTTCAAGGGAAACCTTATTTCAAAAGTATTTCATGTATTTCGTAAGGAAAACGTTTCATTACCAAGAGGACATATGTGTCTAGGTAAAAACAAGAAGAGAAACACGAAAGACAAAAGTGTACTAATCCATAAGACCAAACTGACGCCCCGGGACACGCTCCCTGTGTGACAATCCACATCGTTCAACGCGCCCTCTCTTGACCCATTGCCTCACGTACCTGAAAAAGAAAGGTATAGCAAGAATGAGTATAAAATTATACTCAATAAGCCACCTACTTGTAGGCTCTTATCGCATCCCAATTACAACAAACTTCCACGGTCTTATTCTTTGGCTTTAGAACATCTAGTTCAGGTCTTAGCTCCTTGGGGTTTCTTTGGTACTTCGTCCAATCATTTATACCTTAAGAGTTCCCTTATGCCATCTTGTGTTTGACTGGCTATGAGACTACCTGGCATCATATCTAGGAAGTGAGCTGCAACCCCTTAGTCCCATGATAATCCCCCATCATTCGGGGAGGGCTACCTCCCCCATTCCCATCCAGCTAAATGGTTCGTTTCAACGTGGGTCTCCCATTTCCCATGCTAAAACGGCTTTAGAGCAGATGAGTCCTGATCAGGAACCCCCTGGTCTCCCACGAAGCGTTAACACCAATTGCACACAGTTAACCTAAGGGTTCCCTAGAAGTAGTTTGTTTAGGGGAAAGGTTAGGTCTATACTTAGTGTCTTGTTACTCTAACCACGAATCCCTAGACTTAATCATAAATGTGGGTCATGAAAATTAATTGAGTACATACAAACTATCATCCAACATCATCGTACAATATTCATGCAAAGTAAACATACAAACTCAACGAGACCATAACATCCATCAACTCCCGGAGCGTAGAGTTCACAATTTCCCATCCTCCTTTCAGCATGAAATATACATATACATAATAAGCCGGAACTTAAAGCATAACAACAATACTCAGGTAATTCTAATAATAATTCACACAATACATCTTACTTTTAATAATCAATTACCTACATACTATCATGGAAAGACGACCTAAGATAATTAAACTAGCATGCATGCATTCCAAGCGACTCCTACAAGTAGTACTTCCTAAAATTCCGTGTGGTGACTTACCTGGATTATGCGTGCCCTTACGTAGCGTTTCCACACAATTGGCGTATCGAAAGGTAGTGATTTTTCGTCAATTAAGTCCTATTTCATATAAAATGGAGTTAGGATTGGAATTAGGAGGAAAATTGGGAAAAACAGAAGTCGAACGGGTCGAAAACGGGCTTACACGCGCTTCCACTGGCTAGCCACGCGCCGAGTGCAATCACCCGCAGGTTCCACGCGCGAGTGTCACGTGCCCAGGATTTTCTGCAGTCACTGGTCGTCGGTTCGGCTTGGAAGCAGTGGTTCGGGTGGACCGTGGGTCGTCAGTTCGGTTCGTTTTGCCGCGCGGGTACCGAGTCAGCCGAGGGACGCGGGTCAGGTTGCGTTGCTGGGGACGCGTGTCGCAGGAAGGCCGGAGCTGCGTTTTCCCAGGCGGCGTTCGACGTGTGTTCGAAGGTGGTTGGCGCATGCGGTCCTCTAGCCGGTTGACACGTGGCATGTCGGCGANAATTAAACTAGCATGCATGCATTCCAAGCGACTCCTACAAGTAGTACTTCCTAAAATTCCGTGTGGTGACTTACCTGGATTATGCGTGCCCTTACGTAGCGTTTCCACACAATTGGCGTATCGAAAGGTAGTGATTTTTCGTCAATTAAGTCCTATTTCATATAAAATGGAGTTAGGATTGGAATTAGGAGGAAAATTGGGAAAAACAGAAGTCGAACGGGTCGAAAACGGGCTTACACGCGCTTCCACTGGCTAGCCACGCGCCGAGTGCAATCACCCGCAGGTTCCACGCGCGAGTGTCACGTGCCCAGGATTTTCTGCAGTCACTGGTCGTCGGTTCGGCTTGGAAGCAGTGGTTCGGGTGGACCGTGGGTCGTCAGTTCGGTTCGTTTTGCCGCGCGGGTACAGAGTCAGCCGAGGGACGCGGGTCAGGTTGCGTTGCTGGGGACGCGTGTCGCAGGAAGGCCGGAGCCGCGTTTTCCCAGGCGGCGTTCGACGTGTGTTCGAAGGTGGTTGGCGCATGTGGTCCTCTAGCCGGTTGACACGTGGCATGTCGGCGGCTTCTCTCTCCTCCTAGCAGAAAAATAAGGTTTATGATTAGTTTTCTGACGTTCTTCCCATTTTTCTATCTCTCGATTCTTAATCCAGACCGTAGTGACTTCTTCAACAAAGTTTTAGATCATACTTCAACCTACGTGCCAATATTTTTTCTTGATTTTTACTTAACCATACGACGAGTTATGAGCGTCGGAAAGAGGTCCGATAACATCCTTACCGTTCTTGGAAAGATTCTCAGATCTCGACGTTTCGTCCGATTTCCTCACAAGATCAATGGCGGATCTTCCCTAGATGAAGATGGTAGACTTTAACAATCCATTTCCAAATGAAGATCTCATATATGAAGAGTAACGTTCGAGATCTTACCTTGCGGATTTCTTCCGGATCTTGACGAAAGAAGGAACCTCACCAACACGAGTCTTGCTTCCCTCCAAGAAGGAACTCTAGAGTGTAAGTTTCAGCAAGGGATGAATTTCGTTGACGATTCTCCGACGAGGATTCCGGCGATTCACTTTTCTTTCTCAAGCTTTCTCTCAACCTTCTTTCTCACACTTCTCTCTTTTGCTGGTATTATGTGGGGAACCCTCAAGACCCCTATAATGGACTGAAGGGTAAAATGCTCNTCTTTTTTTTTTTTTTTTTTTCTTTGAGAGCATTACAGTTGACACACCTCCTAGACCCCTTTTCAGTTAGGCGAGCATTCTCTAGTAGCTATTGATGCAGAATACCCGTTCAGTTTGAAATAACCATTCAGTTTCATATGTAATATACCTATGATCGTAGATCCGTTCAGTTTCCAAGACTTCCCAAACCTTTGTACCTTGCCAGAATTCTTGCACCTTTTTTGGCGATCGAGTATTTTTAAAAAAAATTAATTGGAGTCCGTTGCAATTAGAGTGTTATCGTTAGTTTTAAAAATTTATGAGTATTATTTTAAAACATGATACTAACGGTAGGATTATTTTTAAATTTTTTAAAATAGTGGAAAGATAATTTTTTTAAGATAAATTACTATTTGTTTCTTACTAAAATGAATGAAAATTATATATATATATATATATATATATATATATATTCCTAAAATAAAAATAATAATAAAAAAATTAAAAAAAAAAAACAAAAAAAAAACAAGAAAAATAGCGAGGAGAAGACGCCTTTTCATCTCGCCACTCTCTTTCATGGCGTAAGGTCAATATATAATGAAGCCTTTTCTCATCACTTCCCTTCACCAACAACCCTTCATTAAACCTTCTTCTCATTCCTGTGGCGACTCACCGGAAAGATGAACCCAGATCAGGTCACCCACCGGCCTCTGTCCTTCATCGCAGCCTGCGTCTTGTTGGTTGCGACGGCAGGGGAGGCTCAAAATTTGAGCGTGGGGGTGGTGTTGGATATGGAGACCTGGGTCGGGAAGGTGGGGCTGACCTGCATCCACATGTCGCTGTCGGAATTCTATGAAGCTAACCCTCACTACAACACTAGGATTGTTCTCCACCCCAAGGACTCCGCCGGCGATGTCGTTGCTGCGGCGGCTGCAGGTTCCACATCTCTGCCTTTTCTGTTTATTACTGCCATTTAAAGCTATGCAAAAATCCAACTTTTCTAATGTTTAATCATCAAACAATTTCAATCCCTTGATGGAACAGCTCTTGACCTCATAAACAACCATCAAGTTGAAGCAATTTTGGGGCCAACCACTTCGATGCAGACCAACTTCGTGATCAATCTCGCCCACAAAGCTCATGTCCCCATCCTTACCTTCACCGCCTCCAGCCCCGCTCTCGCCTCCCACCGCAGCCCTTACTTCTTTCGTCTCACCCACACTGACTCTGCTCAAGTTGCCGCTATTAGCGACCTGCTCAAATTCTACAACTGGAGACAAGTACGTGTTAAATCACCCTTTTAGCTATAGAACTTGGTTGCCCTCCATTTTAATCTTTATTTTTTCTATCTATCTATCCAGCTCGTTCTGATCTACCAAGACGATGAATTTGGAGATGGGATGTCACCCTACTTGATCCACGCATTGCAGGGTGTGAATGCGCGCGTCCCATATCAGAGCATCATTGATCCAACGGCTACCGAGGATCAGATCGGGGAAGAGCTTTACAAATTGATGACAATGCCGACCAGAGTGTTCTTGGTGCACATGTTGCCGTCTCTGGCGATTCGTTTATTCGCTAAGGCCAACGAAATTGGAATGATGAGGGTGTTGTGCGCCGAAAGCGGAACAAATGTACTCACAACACCAAAGTTATTCAAGACATACAATATGACACTCAAAACTTGATGATTTCAACAGCAGAAAGAATGGCATTATATAGCCTTCTGTTAAACCTAAAGATAAACTAACCAGCCAAAAAAAGACCTTGAGAATAGGTCTTGGTCCTAGAGAATAGGGCTTATGACAGTGTTCAACAATCTCCACCTTGTCATAAGATCTCCAAGTTGATAGCTAATTTGGTTGCTACCATGTCAACACACTACTCCCTTCCGACGTTGATGAAATCTAAACAATGCCAGAACTTTTCACGGGTGATAACCTTTGTCAACATATCAGCAGGGTTATCAGCTGTTCCAATTTTTAATAACCGAATATCCCCTTTGCTAATAATTTCTCGAATAAAGTGAAAACGGACATCAATGTGTTTTGTACGAGCATGATGGACTTGATTTTTTGACAAGCAAATAGCGCTCTGGCTATCACAAAATACATCTATATGTTCCTGCAAAATACCCAAGTCATTGATCAAACCATGCATCCAAATAGCTTCTTTAAAAGCTTCTGTTACTGCCATATACTCTGCTTCAGTGGTAGACAATGCAACAGTAGACTGCAATGTTGAACGCCAACAAACAGGTCCACCAGCCATAGTAAATAAATAACCCGTAGTAGATCGTCGCTTATCCAAATCACCAGCATAATCAGAATNGCAATCGGCAGAATTTGAGATTGTGAATGTGAATAGTAATGGGGGAAACAGAGTTGGGCTTTGGAACCCTGAAAAGGGGTTGTTGAGTAACAATATGACAGTGATCTGGCCGGGGAATACGGCGGCGGCGCCGAAAGGGTGGGAGTTTCCGACGGCAGGGAAAAGGTTGAGAATTGGGGTTCCGGTGAAGGAAGGGTATAGTGAGTTCGTGAGAGTGAATGGAAAGAAGGTGGAAGGGTATTGTAGGGACGTGTTCGATGCGGTAATAGAAGCGCTTCCATACGCCCTTCCGTTTGATTACATTCCCTTTGCACTTCCGAATGGATCTAGAGCCGGTTCCTACGATGATCTCATCATGCAAGTAAACACAGGGGTCAGTATGTTTGTATTCATTTTATTACTTCAACTCTGTGGACTAAAATAAAGTATCGGTGAATGTGTGGTTTATGGACAGGTCTACGACGGTGCAGTAGGAGACTTAACCATCGTAGAAAATAGATCTAGGTACGTTGATTTCACCTTGCCGTTCACAGAGTCCGGAGTTTCAATGATCGTTCCAACAAAAGCCAACTCCAAGAACAGAGCATGGCTTTTTCTGAAGCCTCTCACACCGCCAATGAAATCTCCAACTCCTCCATTAAGAGTAAAATTCGAGCACTACTCAGAATCTACGACAAAAGAGACTTGACTTCATACACATTTAGAAAGAGTAATCCTCCATAAGTAGTAGACAACAAGATTCAAGCAAACCACGGTAACTCGGTTGGCATCTCACCAAACTCGAATTACTTGCTAAGTCCATCGAATGTTTCGATCCATGACCCGAACCATGAGTTCTCTAGGTTGGAAGACGGTAATCCTGTTGGCACCTCACCAAACTTGAATTACTTGCTAAGTCCATCGAATGATTCGATCCATGACACGAACCATGAATTCTCTAGGTCGGAAGATTTGAATCCAAGTAATCAAGCCAAAGAAAGGGTGGTCCATACAACGATGGAAATATGGAAATAGTTCCTCAGAGTTAGAAGTTCCGTTTGGGATTTTATGAAGTTTTTTTAATGTTTTTTTTTTAAAGATAATTTGACTTTTCTTGAGCATGGCAAAAATTCCCTTTTGTAATTTAATGCTCAAAATGGGGTGAAGCATTTTTTTTGGTTTTGTGGAATTTGAAGCAGCAAAAGATGTAGTTAATTTGTTTAATTTAATTAAGATTAATCTACTTTTAATAAATCATATTAATTGTCATGTAGTTTTTTTTTTTAAGTTAATGTTGATTGAAATTAGTTAAATAATAATAATAATTTTTATACAATAAAAAAATTGAAAAGGGAACATATTTCTACTATTTATAAAATAAAAATTAATAAGTTTGATTTTTTTTTTTTTTTTTTTTTAAAAATCACAACCCAACCTTAGTAAATTTTATTTGTCCCCATTTGAAAATGATGGGACACAATCTTAAATAAAAGATTTTAAAAATTCACAAACCAACCGAAATCAATTTATAATAGCTCAAAAAATAAATTCATCAATGACAACAAACAAAAATTGTAACGTTGTATATAGTTCCAACGTTATCAAAGAACATAAGACAACTAATTACGGCACTTGAGAATTGGTTAGAAAAATATAACATCATGAAATTAAAAAACAATAAAAAAAAATTAGTTTAAATAACTATACCTAACAAAATATATATATATATATATATATATATATATTAAAAAAAAATTAGTTTATTGAAATTAATTTTGTATCCATGTGCTATTTTGGGAATTTTAGATTTTAAAGAACTCCTAACATAATTAAGAATCTACATTAAACGTAGAACATGAAACGAATAAATATTTTGAATAACTTATAAATATTTTGACTTATGAGAAAAATGTATGGCCTTTTCCTACCTACACAAATATAGAAATTCCTAATTTCAAAAATTGTAAAAAAAATTATTCAAATATATGTATAGTTCATCGAACATAATATACTTTTGTTTTTAAATAAATGTATAATTCATAATCAATAAATCCACCGTAAATTATATTTTAAAAATTAAACCAAAACTTATGGATGGTTGTTTATTAGCTTATTCATGTTATAAACTATATATTTAAAAATAATATAAAGTGTATGAATAATGGTTTGTTAATTTATTCGTATTATAAATAATGTGTTTAAAAATAATAGGAATAGGTATTTTTATAAAAATATCTCAAAGAACCTAAATAAAATAATATAAAAAAAATTAAACAAAATAATAAAAAAAGAAATAAATTTTCAACTTTTAAGTCAATCTTGTGCCTTTGAAAACAAAGTACCACTTTTACCGAACATATTAGAATTCTTAATATATTCTATAAATTTTGTTTGATTCGGGTCAACTCGAAACTTGTCCTATAAATCCAACCCAATCCAACCTCTATAATTCGAGTTGGGTTGGTGTGGGTTGTCAAGTTGAATGTACACTCTTAATTATATGTGATTCTAAAATGGTAAAACTAAAAACCATGACTTTGATTCATAATTCATACACATTCTACCATTCAATTAACACGTTCGAACTTTCAAGTTTATATATTAAATAGTTATTTTTTAAATAATTTAATCAAATAATTTAATCATATTGTGTGCGAAGTTTGCCAACGATAACAAGTTCTCGAAGGAAATGATAATCTAGTTCAACATGTTTGGTCCGCTTGTGAGAAACGGGATTAGAGCTAAAAAAAGTAGCACTTTTGTTGTCACATAAGAGTAAGGGCTGTTGTGAAATAGGGAGTAAGGGCTGTTGTGAAATAGGGACCTTGAGGTCATGCAAAAGATGCGTAACTCAAAGAAGTTCAACAGCAGCTGTGGCAAGAGCACGATACTTAGATTCACAGTTGGAGCGTGAGATAGTAGGTTACTTTTTGGCACTCCAAGAAACGAGATTGTTACCAAGATAAATAGAATAGTCGGATGTAGAACGACGAGTATCGAGACAATCAGCCCAGTCAGCATCCGAATAAGCGACTAGCGTACTAGGAACAGCGGATGGACGAAAGGTAAGACCAAAGTGGAGTGTTCCTTTGACATAGCGAAGAATACGATGGACGAAAGGTAAGACCAAAGTGGAGTGTTCCTTTGACATAGCGAAGAATACGTTTGACAGCAAGAAAGTGATCTGCAGTAGGGGCATGCAAGAATTGACTGACAGAATTGACATAATAGACAATATCTAGACGCATAATAGTCAAGTACTGAAGGGCGCCAACAAGAGATCTATAGAGAGTAGGATCAGAGAAAGGAGAACCATCAGCAGTCAGGTGTTGAGAAACAACCATGGGAGTGTGGACTGGTTTGCTATCGAGCAACTGAACACGAGTGAGAATATCTCGGGCATATTTTAACTGACTAATAAAGAGACTATCAGGAGTGGGTGAAGCTTCAAGACCAAGAAAGTAACTGAGAGAACCCAACTTTTTGGTAGCAAACTCAGAATGAAGCTTGCGAGTAAAGCTATCAATAAGAGATGAGTTGTTGCCGGTAACAATAATGTCATCAACATAAAGAAACAAATAGATAAGGTTAGATTGCTGATGAAAGACAAAAAGGGAGGTGTCAGCGCGACTGTAAGAAAACCCAAAGTGTGAGAAGAAATGAGCCAAAACACTGAAACCAGGCACAAGGAGCTTGCTTTAAGCCATAGAGGGCTTTCTTTAATAGACAAACATGAGTGAGAAATCGAGGATCAATATACCCAGGAGGTTGTTCCATATGAACACGTTCAATAAGAATTCCATTGAGAAAAGCATTCTTGACATCAAGTTGTCGAAGAGGCCATTTATTTGTGACTGCAATAGAAAGCACAACACGGACAGTGGTAGCTTTGACAACTGGACTGAAAGTGTCAGTGTAGTCAAGACCAGGAACCTGAGTATAACCTTTGGCAACAAGACGAGTCTTGAAACGCTCGACGGATCCATCAGGTAAATATTTAATACGAAACACCCATTTAGAGCCCACGATGTTGGTGTTGGCAGGGCGAGGAACCAAAGTGCAAGTATCATTTTGTTGCAACGCTCGAATTTCTTCATCCATGGCAGCAACCCAAGCAGGATTCTTAGCTGCAGATTTGAATTCTTTTGGCTCAGTGGATGCAAGAAGAGCAGAAAGAAGTTCAAATGAGCCCAAAATACCAAGATTTGCTGAATGATGAGTCTTGAATATACCAGCTTTGGCTCGTGTGATCATAGGATGAGTGCCCAAAGAAGATGAATCAACAGTAGGTTTAATAGAGGTCGAATTAGAAGTCAAGGGTGGCAAAGTGGAACCTGCAAGAGAAGTATCAAACTGCACAGACTCATCCACAAGGTCAGAACAAATATCACACGGGGATGAACTTGATCAAGGAATGTGCGATGATGAAGTGGTAGGGGGGATGAAGCAATATGATAAAGATGTGGTTCCAAGAAATTTGAAATAGGAATAGAGGAAAGAGGTTGGGCCTGGGAGCTAGGGATAGCAGGAAAGTGAGTTTCATTCAATTGAGCATGGTGGGTGATATATAGCTTAGTGGTGGCAGGATCAAGACAGCGGAACCCTTTATGAGCAGGACTATAACCCCAAAAAAATACAAGGAATGTTGCGGGGAGAAAGCTTGTTAGGCATATAATCACGCAAATAAGGATAAACACGACAACCAAAGGGATGAAAATTGTCATAATGTGGAGTGTAGCCATAAAGGAGTTCAAAGGGTGACTTACCTCCAAGAAGTGGAGTAGGCACCGGTTGATAATATAAGATGTAGTGTTGAAGGCGTCAACCCAAAAACGAGGAGAAAGATGAGAGTGAAAGAGAAGGGCCAAGCCAGTCTCAGTCACATGACGATGTTTTCTCTCAGCACGACCATTTTGAGCAGGTGTATATGGACAAGAGAGTTGATGGTGGATGCCAGAATTACGTAAATGAGTTTTGAAACAAGTACTAGTAAATTCGGTACCACCATCGCTTTGAAATACCTTGATACGAGAAGAATATTGATTTTCCACAAATTTTTGAAATTGAAGAAAAATATCAAAAAAATCAGATTTAAATTTTAAAGGGTAAAACCAAGTGAATCGAGAATAATCATCAATAAAAATAACATAATAAAGAAAACCCGAATTTGATTTGACGGGAGAAGGACCCCAAAGATCACAATGAATAAGATCTAACACATGAGACGACCTACGTTCATTGCGGGAATAAGGCAATCGATGACTTTTCGCAAGCTGACAAGTATTACATAATGATGGAGAAGGCAATAAAGACGTAAGAGAAAGATGACCTTTTCTATTTAAAAAAGAAATAACAGAATGATTCACATGACCCAGACGAGCATGCCATAAATCATATGAAGCACGTAAAGATTTGTTTCTAAGGACTGAAATAAAAGCAGAGTTGTCGCACTCCAGCACATATAGTCCTCCATCTTCCATCTCTTTTACCGAATGCCACCACCCTTCCTGTTTGACGATTCTGGATAATAATAAGATTATTAGTAAATGTAACGGAGAGAGTAAAATCAGACGTTAATTTACTTATGGAAAGAAGATTTTTAGTGAGGTGAGGGACAACCAAGACATCTAATAAGTGAATATTTGGAACAGGAGAAAGAGTACCGGTGTGGGTAATGGGTAGGGATGCACCGTTTCCTACGATCACAGAGTTCTTACCCGTGTAATTTTTAGACTGATCCAAAATAGATGGATCGGTAGTCATATGAACCGAAGCCCTAGTGTCCAGAAACCAATCAGCAGCATCGGGTCTAGTAATAGAACATGACGTGTTAAAGACTTCAGCAAGGTGAGCATGAGAAGAATCAAGTCGAACATACCGTTGGTTGCAGCGGTCAGCATAATGGCCCTCTTTGCGACATATTTGGCAGTGAGGTGGTCGACGACCCTGACTTGAGTGGGTTCGTCATCGATTGGAAGAGTTGTTTTTGTGAGAATAAGAATGACCCCGCTGGTTGCTAAAGAAAGCAGGGTGGCTTCCATGGATGCGACCACGATTAGTGGCTGTGAATGTTGTAGGAGTGGAGTCAGAGGACTCAAGGGAGCGCTGGAACAACTCAAAACTTTCAGCTTTAGAGACTAAATCTGCAAAACAGGGGATAGGGGTGAGAGCCATCTGAGCAGTAGAAAAAGTTGAAAATTCGGTGTCGAGTCCACAATGTCCTCGACGGGTCTGCTAATGACATGAAGTTGGTCACAAATTGTTTTGAAGGCACGGGCATACTCAGCAACAGGTTTGGTGCCACATTTCATCAGCTACAAGTCATCCTTGAGTCTCAGTTCACAAGCTTTCGAATGATGGCTGAATGTAGTTTTCAACGCAAGCCAAACATCACGTGCAATAGAGAGACCAACGACAACAGCCATGGCTTCCTCGGTGAGAGAGGAGAGCAGGAGACAGAGAAGTCGTTGATCGGCTGCTCTCCACGCCAAATATTTGGGGTTGAGTGTTGAGGAGGTTTCTGGTTCAAAGCGAGGTGGTGGAACCATAGTTCCATCAACATAGCCCAACATGTCTTGACTCTCAAGGAGAGGGAGAAGTTGGCTTTTCCAAAGAAGATAATTGGAGGAAGAAAGTTTGATGATGATCATATGAATTAGAGTATTGAAAGAAAGAAGATGATAAGAGGATTCAGAAGTCATAGAGAAGAAAGGATCAGGGTTATTAAATCGAAAGAGATCTGATACCATGTGAATGTTTGCTGAATCCACCACACCTCAATCGTGGTGAGAGTTCTCTTATTTATAATCATTTACAGAATACATAAATATGATAAATTACAAATAATATGGAAATAACAATAAAAGGAAAGAATAATGAATGAATACAATATAGGATGTCTGTCCTGACCTGTACGTGCACACGTTCAGACAATGAAGAGTATTAAAAACTGATGGTCGGAACCTTTTATGTTGGAGAAAAAAAAAAACATTTAAAAACACAAAGATACAGACAAACATGAACTAAAATGAGCTGAAGTTTAATCAAATAGCAATACCAATTACAATACGATGATAGTGTTCAAATTTTATACGGACGGGAACAGGTTTTGGATATATTTACAAATAAAATCTAAAAGATTGAAAATGTAAAGATAAACTTACACTCTAGAATGATCTCTATGTAACCATACTTTGATTTGTTTAGAGTATACTTCACCAGCAATATATTTGTAAGCTCTCATCTTATCCGGTAATCACAAGATGCAAAAGCTAGGATACTACTCGAAAATTTGATATGTCTGAACTAAACGATTTCTTAGTTTAAAATGTCTTGCTTAAATTTCAGCATCTAGTTGATGCGAGACGTGCTCTGGGGTTCTTTCACGGGTTGGCTAAGAGGAAGAATTTTAATCATGGGTTGATTTTATGGTATTATGATTCATATTTTAGTGAAAGCACGACTAATAAATTGATGTTCGAGTTTTGATCGAGTCAATTTTTGAAGAAAAATGAGGACAACTCTATCGCTTTCTCAATTTATGAGTTATTTGATCGAGAAAAAAAATTTACCCACATACAAATCATGATTAGGTAAATTATAAGAATCTTCTGTTATGTTGAATAGAATCCATGAGAGTTGTTGCTTTGCTTCTTTGATTGTCAATGCTCGTTTTATTTATAGGATTTTGGAGGAAGGGAGAATTGAAGACGATGCAACGAGATCGCGGCGTCAGCCTTGTCCTAACCCTACATTCAATAGTAACTCAAGTAGCTTCGGAGCTTTGTTAAGCTTCCTTAATCGTTTTTAGATGACATGGAGGCTTACTAGGCTCTTAGGGGCATCTAGGTGGTTTAAATCTCATCTCTCGTAACTAGAAAGTTCGGGGTTAACTCTTCAGGCTAAACCAATCTCTAGGTGCACACAAGTTTAAACCTTTGATAACTCACGATCCTGGGTGCAAGGTTTACTAGAAACATATTAACCAAAGTCAGCATATAAACCATACTAGCTGTAACACCCTAATCTTAATAGAGTTCCTCATGCATGTTTTGCTAGGAAGATATACCTGAAATGAGGAAAGTTTATCCATTAGACTCGTAGAACTGCTTTGTTGTATTAATTATCATTTTCTACTTTTCTATAAAAAACATCATAATTAAAAAAATTTTGCAGCTTCAATACTTTTAGTTAAAACCCTATTCACCCCTCTAGGGATGTCATACCGAGTCCAACAATTCATTCACAATCGAGTTTATTATGTGAGAACAATATCTCAGGTGTAATATTTCTCCATCTAAGACAAGTCAATTACAACTTCTAAGCTTTCGTATAATATAAAATAGTTATATCATTAGAACTTGCATTATCAACGGTAATACAGAAAACCTTATTGATCCCCATTCCAATAAACAACTATCAATAATCTTGGGAATAGTCTTTCCGTTCTAATTAGCAACTTGACTAAGTTTAGAATTTTTGTTTATACAAATTCTATTTTAAATTAATAAAATGTGCCTTGATTACCATGTAATTAATGTTTTGGTCAGCGGTCAGACAAACCTTCTTAGAATGACTTCCTAAAAAAATCTTTTAACTCTTTTATCTAGCAATGATTACTCTGGACGGAATGTTAAACTTAGAGCATAGAGTACTACAAAACAATCTAAAACTCTCATTCTCTACGAATTTAAATTACAACTTGTTCACAATTATCATCTTGACATATGTTGTTCTGCGTGTTGTTTGACTAAATTAACAATATTATTACTCTATCATTTATTCAAGGTTGAAAACTTAAAGGGGTTTGTCCTTTTGTCTTCCATCTTATATGATACTTTCTACCCTTATTTTTTTAAGTGCTTCCATAACGTGCTAGTTCCACAAAAATTAATATCACAAACATACTCTTTACAACAATAGTTGCACTTGCCCCTCCTATTATTGTTCTCTAATCTTGTAAAATGATCTTAGACAATTGACTTGTAGGTTTTTTCTTTCTAAATTCATATTGTGCAGGTAATGGTGGCTTCGATACATTATAATTACTAGAGCTACTTGCACTATTGTTTTAGATCTATAAAAAGTGAAATAAAACTACTATGATTCAAACATTCAACCCAATATGAACCATTACCACGAGTTAAAATAAACAATATCATGATCTAAACTATTAAGCATTTGTCTAATGGATCTTGATTAAAGAAAATTGCAGAACCATCTTTGATCTTCCTCTTTTTGCTTTTATCTTTTTTATTTGGGTAGGAAAGCTTTTTTTTTTTCTCTCTAGTTCTTATTAACAACACCGACATAAAATAGACTCATTATATTTATCAAAATTCACACATGTTAGATGATCCTCTAACAACACCTACATTTTTTAATGTACAAACTCTCCGTATGTACAAAGGGATATAACAAATCAAGACTTAAAGGTACAACATGTGTTAATTTAAACTTCAAAAAAAGTTTATCAGTTACCGGCCTACTAGAAGAATGAGAGAGAGACGGTGCAAGAGAGAAACAAAGACAAAAAGCGTGAGAGTGAGAGAGCGCAAGAGAAGGCGACTGAGATCAAATCCCTTTGCTGAGAGTGAGAGATCGAGAGTGCGAGAGAGAAACAAAGACAAAGAGACCAAGAGAGAGAGAGTAACGTGACGACAAAGAGATCGAGAGAGAGACTGACGCGGGTGACGGTTGTACAATGTTGAGAGAGAGAGAGTATAGTGTTGAGGATTATTGAGAGTGAGTCCACATTGGTTAATTTAGCGGAAGATCATGGGTTTATAAATGAGGAATACTATCTCTATTGGCGTGAGAGCTTTTGGGGAAACCCAAAGCAAAGCCAGGAGATATCATACCATTGTGGAGAGTCATGATTCCTAACATACAAAAGCCAATTTTATGCCCTTGGGGTCAGTCAAGTCAAAACAAGACAATTTGTAACTCGAGTGTTTCGATTTTTTTTTTTTTTTTTTTCAATGTTTTCAAGTTTAGTCAGGTTGACCAAACCATTTTCTTTATATTTCGGATTAGGTCGAAGGGTTCTCAAATTTTCAAATTAGGTATACACCACTAGCAAATAGTGGGATTAATTTTTTAATTTTTAGCAAATAGTGAAATTAATTTTTTTAATTTTTTAATTTTTAAACTTGGCTATTACATTACATCCCTTTAATTAAAATAAACCCTTTAATTGTTTTAAATAACTCTTTTAAAAAAAAAATTAAATGGAGAAATTGGATGGAAGGTGAGTGTGTCAATTTCTTGAATAGAAGAAGAATTGAATTGTTGGAGATAAATGTGTGACATTTTCCTTTCTCCATTTTATAATAATGTCTTTACCATACTCTAAAACCAAATTAATTCTTTCCTCTAAATATTATATATTTATAAACTCAACCTTTCTATAATTGTCAAGACTTCCAGTTCTGACACGTAGGTGTGGGCTCCACCCCTTCTGAACTTTCCTTCCATGTGGCTCCAATCCAAGCCTTTAATATATTTCCATCTGTCCTGACATGGACGGTTCAGATTGAAGGACTTAAGGCTTTGACTTGGTCCAATAGAATCAGGAAGCTTTCATTACTAATTTTGCATGATACTGAAATATTGCGTCTTTGATTTGGTCAACGTCGACTTCCCTTGATTAAACAAGTATTATCCCCAAATAAAAACTTCCAATACTGTTATATATTTAGTCAAATGTTATATATTTTTTTTTAAAATCTTTATTTTTGTACGCAATGCTTCTATTATTTTTAAGCTAATTTCTTCTCAATTTTTATAAAAATAAATAAAATCTATTGAAGTATATATTTTAATTAAGTTTCAAAAATAAAAATAAAATAGTGAGGAGAAGAGTCATTTTCATCTTCACACTTGCTTTCATGGCGTAAGGTCAACGGTAACGGCCAGACCCAATGGAAATAAAATTCATTAATAAATCAATATATAACAACACCAACCGCCATATTCTCATCACTGCCCTTCACCAACAAATTAGCCTTCATTAAACGTTATTCTGATTTGTGTAGCGAGTCACCGGAGAAATGAAGCCGAATCAGGGCAGTCGCCGTGCTCTGTGGTTCATCGCAGGCTGCGTGTTGTTGGTTGCGACGGCGGGGGAGGCTCAGAATGTGAGCGTGGGGGTGGTGTTGGATATGGAGAGCTGGGTTGGGAAGATGGGGTTGAGTTGTATTCACATGTCGTTGTCGGAATTCTATGAAGCTAATTCTCACTACAACACTAGGATTGTTCTTCACCCCAAGGACTCCGCCGCCGATGTTGTTGGTGCGGCGGCTGCAGGTTCCAAATCTTTTCTTTTGAGAATTATATGTTTTAATTGTTTGATAAACACGACACTTCACTTAGAGCATAAGTTCTCGTGATTTTAATTTGGGCTTTCCCAAAATGCATCACGAATGGAGATGTATTCTTTTACTTATAAACCCATGATCATCCTCTAAATTAGCCGATATGGGACTTTCATCATCCAACACCTCCCCTCGAACAAAGTACGCCTCCTCTTAATAGAATCTCAAATGTCGAACAAAGGACTCTAAAAGAAAAAAGAGTCGAGCCTCCTACCTCGAAGGCATAGTAAAAAATGACTAGACTCCAAAAGAAAAAAGAGTAGAGTCTCGATTAAGGAGAGGCGTATTTTGTTCGAGGGAAGGTGTTGGATGTTGGATGAAAGTACACATAGGCTAATTTAGGGAATGATCGTCAGTTTATAATCAAAGAATAATCTTTCTATTGGTCTTGGCCTTTTGTGAAGTCCAAAGCAAAGCCCTTAAAGTGGACAATAAAGTGGACAATATGAGAACACTGAGATTCGTGTTCATCTAAGCCGTTGTAGCCCTTATTGAGTTATATGTTACTTGTCCGGTTCTTTTAACATTTGACTTTTGATATAACAGCTGTTGACCTGATAAAGAACAATAAAGTTGAAGCAATTTTAGGGCCAACTACTTCGATGCAGACCAACTTTGTGATCAAGCTCGGCCACAAAGCTCATGTCCCCATCCTTACCTTCACTGCCTCCACCCCCCCTCTCGCCTCCTACCGCAGCCCCTACTTCTTTCGTCTCACCCAGACTGACTCTGCCCAAGTTGCCGCTATTAGCGCCCTGGTCAAAGCCTACAATTGGAGACAAGTACGTGTTAAATTATTGTTCAATTACAGGACTTGGCTGCCCTGAAATTTAATCTTTATTTTTTGTGTCTATCCAGGTCGTTTTGATCTACCAAGACGACGAGTTTGGAGACGGGATGTTACCGTATTTGATCGACGCATTGCAGGATGTGAATGCACGCGTCCCATATCGGAGCGTCATCGATCCAACGGCCACCGAGGATCAGATCGGGGAAGAGCTTTACAAATTGATGACAATGCCGACCAGAGTGTTCTTGGTCCACATGCAGCCGTCTCTAGCGATTCGCTTATTCGCTAAGGCCAACAAAATTGGAATGATGAGGGAAGGTTACGCTTGGATTTTGACTGACGCCATCGCGAATTTACTCGATTCCATGACTTCCTCTGTTCTAAACTCCATGGAAGGAGCTTTGGGAGTGAAGACATATGTCCCAAAATCAATGGAGCTCGACCGTTTCAAAATTAAATGGAAACGGGAATTCGTAATGGAAAATTCTGTCCTCACCGATCCACATTTAGACATCTTCGGATTGTGGGCCTATGATGCAGCTCGAGCACTGGCAATGGCAATTGAGAAAACAGGGGCCAAAAACTTCACATTCGAAAACCCAAATGGATCTGAAAATCTAACCGATCTTCAAACTCTGGGGGTTTCTCAAAACGGGGAGAAAATTGTGGAGGCGTTGTCGAAGACGAAGTTCATGGGGCTGACTGGAAATTACGAGATCGTGAATGGGCAGCTGCAATCGGCGGCATTTGAGATTGTGAATGTGAATAGTAATGGGGGAAACAGAGTTGGGCTTTGGAATCCTGAAAAGGGGTTGTTGAGTAACAATATGACAGTGATCTGGCCGGGGAATACGGCGGCGGCGCCGAAAGGGTGGGAGATTCCAACGGCGGGGAAAAGGTTGAGAATTGGGGTTCCGGTGAAGGAAGGGTATAGTGAGTTCGTGACAGTGAATGGAAAGAAGGTGGAAGGGTATTGTAGGGACGTGTTCGATGCGGTAATAGAAGCGCTTCCATACGCCCTTCCGTTTGATTACATTCCCTTTGCACTTCCAAATGGATCTAGCGCCGGTTCCTACAATGATCTCATCATGCAAGTTAACAGAGGGGTCAGTATGTTTGTATTCATTTTATTACTTCAACTACTCTGAGGACTAAAATAAAGTATTGGTGAATGTGTGGTTTATGGGCAGGTCTACGACGGTGCAGTAGGAGACTTAACCATCGTAGAAAATAGATCTAGGTACGTTGATTTCACCTTGCCATTCACAGAGTCCGGAGTTTCAATGATCGTTCCAACACAAGCCAACTCCAAGAACAGAGCATGGCTTTTTCTGAAGCCTCTCACTTTAGACCTTTGGATCACAAGCTTCTGCTTCTTCGTCTTCATGGGGTTTGTCGTTTGGATTCTCGAACATCGAATCAACCAAGACTTTCGTGGTCCTCCCACTCATCAGATCGGTACCAGCCTCTGGTACTCCTTTTGCACCATGGTCTTCGCCCAAAGTAACCACCTTTACCGACCCATATGTTATGATGGACTAAATTTATAATTCATCTTATTCATTCATATTTTTTTGACCCGTACTCTTAGGGGAGACTTTGATAAGCAATTTGGCGAGGTTTGTAGTGGTGATATGGTTCTTCGTGGTGTTCGTTCTAACTCAAAGCTACACGGCAAGCTTGACTTCTCTGTTGACAGTGCAACAATTACAACCCACCATTACAAATATAAATGAGTTGTTGAAGACGCAGCCATGGGTGGGATATCAAGATGGTTCATTTGTTGGGGGGCTGTTGACCTCTGTGGGGATTAAGAATCTCAAGTCTTATGGGTCTCCTGAGGAACTCGACGAGTTGCTCAAACTAGGAAGCTCTAATGGCGGCATTGATGCTGCTTTTGATGAAATGCCTTACGTTAAGCTCTTCCTTTCCATGTTTGGTGATAAGTACACGATGGGTGATCCCAACTACAAAACGGATGGATTTGGATTTGTAAGTCTCTATCTCCTTCCATGAGATTATGGTGTTCTCTGTTTTTAATCTTCATAGATAGTTCAACATGTGCTAGATTAGACAATTATTTTGGGTGATTATTGTAATGTCTATAATGATAATTATGTCGGTAGGCATTTCCCATTGGCTCGCCATTGGTAGCAGACATATCAAGAGCGGTGTTGAATGTGACAGAGAGTGAAAAGATGAACCAATTACAAAGGAAATGGTTTAAGAATGAAGACAACTCGTGGTCTTCCATCTCCAAGATCACTTCTTCGAGGCTCAACTTAAGCAGCTTTTGGGGCCTATTTCTCATTGCCGGCACTGCCGCTATCATCGCCCTCCTCATCTACTTCATCATTTTCTTTTACAAAGAACAACACAAGCTTTCTCACGCCTCCAACTCATCTATTGGCAGTAAAATTCGAGCGTTGCTTAGAATCTATGATAAAATAGACTTGACTTCACACACGTTCAGAAAGAGTAATCATCTTCAGGTAGCAGACAACAAGATTCATGCGATCCATGGTGACTCCGTTGGTGCCTCACCGAGCTCGAATTACCCGTCTAGTCCATCGAATAATTCGGTCCATGACACGAGCTGTGAGTTCTTCTCTAAGTCGGGAGATGTGACTCCGAATAATCAAGTAATGGAAATGGTGATCCATTCAACAATGGAGTTCGCTCCTCAAAACTAGAAGTAGCCTTTTGTAGATAAATTTGATTTTTCTTGCATGGTGCAAAAAAAACTCCCTTTGTAAATTATATGTCTATTACTCTTTATAATTGTTCTTGACAACATCTAGATTATCCTAACGGTGAACTACAAGTGTCATGTTTATAATACAAACAAAACCCAATTGAGGTTGTCCAGAAATGTGAGGATCAATTCTCAATAGACTTGGCATATATCCTTCAAGGACACAAAACAACAACAACAAAAGACTAAGTCATACCATTTTTCTTTTGCGTTTGCTAAGAGTCTAACTTGGGTCAATTGCTTGGAAGGCAATTATCCTAACCATTGGACTACAAACGCCATGTTTATAATAAGCTCAACAGGCCCCTCAGCACATACATGTGTTACAGACAAAACCCAATTGAGGTTGTCCGAAAATGTGATGATCAATTCTCAATAAACTTGTCATATATCATTCAAGGACACAAAACAACAACAAAAGACTAAGTATACATTTTTCTTTTGCATTTGCCAAAAGTTAAACCCAGGTCTATTGCTTGGAAGGCAATTATACTAACCGTTGGACTACAAATGCCGACCCCTCAGCACATACATGTTATAGGGAGATCCAATTGACTCTAGATTCTCAGTAGACTTGGCATTTATCATTAAAAGACACAAAACAACAACAACTTTTGTCGGGAGTTGAACCAAGGTCTATTGGTTGGAAGATAATTATCATACTCAATGGACTACAAACGCCATGTTTATAATAAGCTCAACAGACCCCTCAACACATATATATTATGTGACAAAATCCAGTTGCAGATTCTCAATAGACTTGACATATATCCTTCAAAGACACAAAACAACAACAACAAAACAACAAAAGACAGTCATTCATTTTTCTTTTGCCTAGGTCTATTGCTTGGAAGACAATTATCTTAACCGTTGGACTACAAACATCATGTTTATAATAAGCTCAACAGGCCCTTCAATATATACATTTGTTACAAACGTGCTCACAAGATCCAATTGTCATACATTTTTCTTTTGTAAAAATGCTTGGCAATTATCCTAACCCTTAGCACATATATGTGTTATAGACCATGCTTATAATAAGCTCAACTGGCCATATTTTTCTTCTTTGATCCTAACCGTTGGACTACAGACCATGCTTATAATAAGCACAATTGGCCACTCATGTGTTACATGATCCAGTACATACACGATCTAGTTGATTTGATTCTGTCCATAAATGTGATGTTCAATTCTCAATAGACTTGACAAAAATAAAAGATCATGTCATACATTTTTACTTTGCATTTGTTGAGAGTTGAACCTGAGTCTATAATCTTGGAAGGCAATTATCCTAATCGTTGGACTACAAACGCCATGTTTATAAGCTCAATAGGCTCCTCAACACATACGTGTGTTACAAGCATTCTGACAAGATCGAGAAATGTGATGTTCTTCTCAGTCTCTCAATGAGTGTTCAATTTCTTACTGTCTAGAAATGTATTGTTCAATTTCTCTCAATAGACTTGCTAATAGACTCGACATGGAGTGCTTCAAAGGCGAGGGGACTGCATTAAAGCCAACTAATCCCTTTAGTGGTTGACCGTTGATTTGAGCACCCTCAATCTCAAAGGAATTATTAATGGGAATCTTACTAAACCGTAAATACTATTTATTAAAAAATAAAATTGGAGAGACTAAATTCTAATTTTCTCCGAAGAGGCTAAAATTGTAATTTAACCATTAAAAAGATTTCACAATTATTAATATAGATTAAATTACAAATTTAGTTCCTATATTTTAAAAAAAATAGAATTTAGACCATATGATATAAAGATTAGAATTAATTCCTATAGTTTGATAAAAGTTTCATAAATATTTCATAGATAAAACTATGTTATAAGGTTTTATACATCGAAAATATACCAATTTTGTACTTTAAAAACTTATGATTATCTTATTTATAATTTACTTAATTATTCTTAGTCCAATAATTTACACTTTTTTATTTTCTCTAAAAAAATAAATAAATAAATAAATAAATAACATTAAAGGGCATAGGGTATATATAGGTATACCACTAGGAGTGTTGTACCCGCGCCACTTTCAAGTTTCATGATCATCGACCTCTAACTTACCGAATTGAGCCCTAACCGCAACTGCAAGCTTGCCGTTTAGATTCTGATATTAGGAATAATCTCTTCTCCTTTTAGAATTGAAATTCTCCCAACTCCAAAATGATCTGAGTTCCCTGCGATCCATCCCCGTGTTTTGTCCATGGCGATCCAATTTAAGTTCAGGAGCTCGGTGATCTTCGACTCGGTGGATATCGATGGCCGACCCTCCATATCAATTGGCGATCTTAAATCCAAAATTATTCGGATGAAGAACCTCGATACCTGCCAAAACTTTGATCTCGTTTTCTCCGATGCCCGTACCGGCCAAGGTATTCCGTCATCTCTCTGCCGCTATTGGTTGCATGGTAATTGGACTCGAGTGGAAGAGTCCTCGGATTTACCATATCGTTCAGTTCATAGTAATGGATGATCCTTGAGATTTTACCCTGTGAAACGACGTTTTGACGTAGTCAGTGCATATTGGAATTAGGCAGCTCAAACGCATTTGCCTTTGTGTATAATTTCATTTGTATTGAAGGTATTTAGCTTAAAATTTTATCTTGATACTCCTTATTTTGCAGATTTGGTTGACGAGAAATTTGAAATTCCTAGTGGTTCATGCGTGATCATAAAGAGAGTTCCTGCGGGATCAGTTCCTTCCAATGTGTAAGATGCCCTGTTTTCTTAATTGAGTTGTTTATGACAATAATTGTAGTTTCGGAATTTACAGACCTGTTATGTGCATGCTTCTGCACCTATATTTATATTTTTGTTGCTGCAAAATCAACTGTGTTTTGAGTATTATCTCTTACTTTTACCGAAAATTTTGGGCAAAAACAGTGTTCACTTTGTGTTACTGCTACAGAGAGCCTTACAAAACTCAATTCGAATCACCAACTTCCAATTAGTTTGAATTATTCAATCCTAACTGAAACTTACCGGCGGTTTTCCATATAATGATACTGTAATGCAGTGTACATCACGACTTGTTTGGGAAATTTCAAGTCAAAGACACTGACATGGTTAATTCATCTCATCCAGTGGTATGTTGATTATTACTTTACTTGTTAGTTGCTTTTTTTTTTTTTTTTTTTTTTTTTTTTTTTTNATAAATAAGGAACTGGGTGTTGCTATATTATGATGGTTGACAATATGGTTAACAACGGCAGCTGTTTCAGAGTAATTTTGTGACAATCTCATTTGATGCTTCTATGCTTATGCCCTATTCTTTGAGTTAGTTCTAGATGAAGGAAAATGATTTTTTTTAATATTATTTTAGTTTTTACATGTGAATATCTGTATAATTCTGTTCTTGACCATGGTTTTAATGGATGTTTTATTAGGTTAAAAGTTAAGAGGAGTATATGAAGTTGTGTGTTTTATTCTATCAACTACATTTAGAACTGCAGGCTCTACGTCAACAGCAGTTGGCTGACTAATATTTCAGCCTGTATGTTTTTTGTTCTGATAGCCGTTGCATATTTCTTGAAGTCCTACCTGGGGTCCCATCCACTAATTGACCATGTTGGTGTCGTCGAGTTTTTAACAATGCTTCTTTAGTTGGTTTATAGTTAGCACATTCACTTTTATGTGTGGGAGTCAATCTCATCATTTCTTGAAAGGATTTAGTTGTATTGTTTCATGGGGTCCTATCCACTAACTGACCATGTTGATGTCGTCAAGTTTTTAACAATGCTTCTTTGGTTGGGTTATAGTTTGCACATTCACGTTTATGTGGGGGGAGTCACTCTCATCAATTTTTTAAATGATTTATTTGTATTATTTATATTTTGATTTCCCTCTCTGAATAATTCTTTTGGACAATGTACAGAAGGCTGAGACGGACAATTTTGATGATTTTGGTGTAGACTTATACCCTATTCGCAAAAGAACATCATCAATTTCTCTCAATCATAAAAAATATGATGCTGTTAGGTTGTTTGTTTTCCCTATCATTCTTCTCCTTTTGCTATCAAGTATATCTGCAGTCCTATTAACTCAACCGGAAATCTTTTATTATGTTTTCAGACATTATAAGGAGACTGAAAGAGGATATATTGAGCCTGAAGGAAGTGGCATTAGTGAGGCTATTCAAAGAGGTCTTCCTTGAATTTTGTTATGGTGTTTTTGGTTTCTAATCCAGTTCTTATCTAAATATCACTATGTTCAGATTCAAGTCATGGTACAACAGTTGGAGGAACTGAGCTGCAAACAAACATAAAAGTTCATATTGGCGAGGGAATTGGTTTGGAGAAGTAAGATGCGTAGTTACCCTCTTTCACTCTAATAGTTTGGTTGTCATTTGTTTTGATAATCTAACTTGTCGTACCTGTTGGAATTTGTAGACCAGTTGTTGCAATGGCTTCAGTGAATCATGATTGTGAAATACCGCCAGAACTGAAGTGTACTCTTTGCAAATCACTCTTTGTGGATGCCGTTATTATTGGTTGCTGTAAGCATAGCTTTTGTGAGAAATGTAAGTTTCTGGAGCCCATTGTTCGATTCTCTAACAATCTGCATTTGGAAATATTTTGTGAACTTGGTTTTTGTGAGAAATGTAAGTTTATGGAACCCATTGCCTAAATTCTTATTGTTTCTGCATTTGAAAATATTTGTGAACTTTAGTGATACACCCCATGACATTGTAAGCATCGTTTCTGTAAATTCTATGATGCCATGTTCTAAAAGTATGGTTTTTACTATAAATTTTCTCATAGCCTTAGGACTTGGTTGTAGTGGTTTTAGTGGTAAACGGTCTTAAATCATACAGACCTTCAAATGCGGTGGGATTAGACCATAGTCTTAACTTTAAACTAATGCACTATCTTTAGTATACGAATAGAACTTTGTACACATCTGTGTCACATGTTCTTGAATAGCATGGTGTCGTTACGTTACAAAGTAGAAATAATTTTAAAACCAGCCAGACTCGTGGACTACCCCTGTTAATTCTTAAATCATGAGCATTAACACTGGGCGCGATCATTATTACCTTTTGTCCAGATTTGAGAAACACTAGGCTTGCGGGCAGGGGAGTGTGAGGGGGAAACAAAAGTTAGAAGAGTATTGTTGATCTGTCAAAAATTAGTCCTCACTTGAGAAAATTGCTATATTTATTAGGCAAATATTATCGACTCTGATACCGACTGCTGGATGACCTTCTACTTAACCTGGTAGTAAGAAAGCTAGTAATACCATCAACCATTGTTATCTTACATTTTCAAACTTAATCTTTGCAAAATTCATTAATCATCACCACTCCATACCAACATCCTACACTCAGAGAAGCAATATAATGGAGAACTTAAGTTTGTGGAAGAGAAGATGATTGAATGAGCATCTTCCTGAATGGTTCAGGGATGGGTTTAATAATAAGTCTTTTATATGTTTTACTTTATCCTTCCTCCTTTAAATTAACTGAGAAGTACATTTCATGACCTGTCATATGTTACGAATAATGTGCTTCCTTTATGGTTATAATTTGACTTGCTATTAACATACTTCATGTAATCTTTTGATTGCTGGTACAGGCATTCATCATGTTCTACTGCGAAAGGCAAAGTGCCCTAATTGTGCCTCTACTAAAAGTAGACTAGAAGATTTGTTGCCGAATTTATCTCTTAGGCAAAATGTTGCTGATTTCCTTGAGTCTCAGATCCTGATGGGCAACCCAGACAATGCCATTCATCATGATGCACCAGGTAGGATGATTATATTTGCATGTTCTTTTAATGATAGGTTTTAGCGTGTAATCATATATTTTATCCTCCTAAAACAGATGAAGAATCAAGAATTGAAGGAGAGGACATGCCATTTCTGTCTTATGCTACCAGTAGGGGTTGTAATCAAGAAGTGGTGGAAGACATCAATGACTCATCATTAAAAAGAAATATGGTAAATTACATTTGACTTTCTTCTTATTATTTCCGAGGATGGCACTCATCATAACAATCCACTTTGCCTCGGATGGTTAAGGTTGATGGAGCACTATTTGGATCGGGCCACCCTGAAAAATTTGGTGGTATGCCACAAGACCTTCATCCTTTTGATGATTGCCAAGGGGAAAGTCAGCCTGTTTTTGGGGATTTTAAGCATGGGTTGCTGATCAACGCCTCTGGTAGATATTCATTCAACTGGAACTTTTTTTATAAGCCTTGTCCGACAATTTTATTTATAATCAGATAACAAGGTGCCAATGGAAGGTTAGAGAGCCAGCTCGCCCAATTCTCTCTGGAAAATACCCAAAAGCAGAATAGCCAAAAGACACCCTCACTCAGCCAACAACCAGTCTATATATTCACTCTCACTATTGCAAATTTAACTAACAACAAACTTTGGGCCCCACACAATTTTCATACACAATCATTCCCCCATACCTGCACGCTTCCCTACTCGCTTACGTGTATACACCTTTGTAATTGGCGGCCTATCATTTTTTTCACTGCCAAAAAGAATATTCTCATTATTGCCATTTTGTGCTTGTAGATATACCGGGAAAAATCCAAAACCTTGCAGATTTTAGAAGACAAAAAAAGGTACATATTTTGCTTTCTTTCACGTTTTTGGTTTATGTATGGGCTCGCATTAAGTTGATGTCAAACTTTGCCCTTGAATTACTCAGCGTTGCCGTGCTTGTTACATGTGTGGTTCTCTGGACCATCTCATTAGAGACTGTCCAGTTGCTTCAAAGCCACATCCCATGCCTCTAATGGGTAAAGAGTTGACTCTCCACTCATATCTTGTACATTTGGTGGAGCCTTTCCTATAAATTTTTTAAGTTAATGTGTTGAATGTTATATTTTCAGGAGCTACGCCATATTATGCATCACCTTGGCATCATGTCAGTTCCTTTTCAAACCTGTATGGTTGTGCCATGCCTTTCAATACATCAACGGTACCTGAAGCAAATTCTTACTGGGCATCTCTTTATGGTGGATATCCTGCCCCAAGGTAAATTTCAATGTTTGTGGGTTTTTAACATTGCATATAAGAATACATTTTTGGTTAGAGAGAAATAGAATAATCTTCCAATGTGTTCAAGATTATTATGCATAACTTTGGGGTAGCATTTCTTTTGTAGCTTCTCTTTGAGGCTCTGGTTCAAAAGTTTTTTGGAACTGTTGCTTCTATATTTGTTCCAATTTGAATGCCGTTTGAGTATATTGGACTATGTTAAATGAAGTGTCTGAGAAAATGATTATTTGTTTGTTTTATAATAATAGTTGAATAAGGAAAAGTTTAACAAAGTCACGTAAGCAAATTCACGTGATAGAATGTGCCCAACCAGATTTCTGGTAGTGTTAGAAGCTCGTTTGAACGAATTTATTGGTTAAAACGTTGATTTTTGAAAATTGGAGAACAATTAACCCATATATGTCTTTACTTTTGACCTTGCAGTGGATATGTGGGCATGAGAGACATGACTGCTCCACCACTCCGGAAGATTGAAGAGTTCTGCGGTGGTTATTCACAATCCACAGACGTTAGTGACACTAATAAAAGAGGGATGATACCTGATAATCGTTCCAGGAGGTAATCCTTTTACTATTTTGTGATATCAAACAACGTGTGATAAATAATTCTGTATCCTCTTCTCTTAGGCCTATATATTGGCTTCGAGAATATTTTCTTTGTGCATATTTAAATTCTACTTCTAGGCTTTTTTGGAACGCTTGAAAATTTTCCAAAACACATTACTTTCAATTTTTAGCATTTCTTTTGTTTGGTTATTATCACCGTTCTCCGATCCCTTGCTGAAAGCCTAGTCCTCTAGGCTTTCCCCAAACACCTGAAAATTTTTCAGAACACATTGTTTTGAATTTTAGCATTTCTTTTGTTTGGTAATCAGGAACATCCCTTGCTGAAAACCTAGCCCTATGTTGGGATTTGGAGTATGTTTAGAGGAGTTGAGAATTCTTTTCATTGCTAATTATCATTGTTTTTATTTCTGTAACGTGAGTTTTTTTAACTCTTCAGGGCAATGGCTTTCATCAATGAGGATGGGTGCGAGGGAGAAGATGATGTTGCTAAATATAGAGGCCTTCATGAGTGGGATGGAAAATCAAGAGACTATAGAATGCTCGAAGAAGAGGAACACCCACGTCGAGAAACTGCCAACGACGAAATAAATTGGCTGTATGACGAAAAAAGGAAGAGTTCCCGTTCTTCTAAAGATGCTATGATCAATCAATTCAACGGGAGATTAGGCCTGGACACAGAAGGCTTGCCTTGCAACACCAAAGTATTGACTAAGGAGAGGTCTGAACATCACCATAGAAGCTTCCGGGAGGTTGGTGGGAGGGCAGATGAATGTTGCAGTCATTTTAGCTCGAATCACCACAAAAAATGCAAATTGAAAGAAGATAAAACCAATGTGGTCGAGTTCGACTTAAAGCGACAAACAAAGAAGCATCCTAACGACTCAAAGTTTGATTTAGAACAAAGCTTTCCCAGATCGAGAGGTTCTAAGCACAATGCGCTCACTCAAGATCATCATCGGCAAATGGTTTGCGAGCCAAACGATAATCGTGTCCATAAATATAAACAAAGAAGGCAGTGAAAAACTACAGATCTGAATTCCAAGGTACAAATGTATATTTAGCATCTTACATATCTTTGGCAATCCGTGTTGTTACCTTCTTGGTTACATGATTACAATGGTTTTCTACTTTAATTTATTATACATTTTGTTCAACCTTCTTCGACTAGCCAGACTCGGATTGGGTGCAGGTTTTATTATGATTATTATGAACATAGTGATTCTAATGTGAAATTGTTGGATACAGATATTGGTTTCTTGGTGGTCTTTTGACAGGTAATTTAGTTATGTAACTAACTTTTGTTTACCTTTTTAGTTTGAAGTGTGGAAGCAAGCAAGCAAACGAGTTCTTAGTTCATGGATGTAAGCTATGGTATGCCAGATTTTTGTAAGCAAAGGTTCTTGAAGAAGCAGTTGAAGGTACGTTTCTTTCGGATGCGTGATACCCGGGTTTAACGCGTAAGTAATGATTTATTAATTTTTTTTGAAAAATTAATATAATTTTAATATTTAGGAATAGGAGACATTTTGAACAAAACTGACTTCTGGTGAATAGTTGATTTTAATTAGTCAAAATCAAAATAATAATTTTATTAATTAAAATTTGGCGTAGTTAAATTAATGGTTTTATTGTAAATGATTTGATTAACTTAATTTAGATAATACTAAATGCCTTGTTTTCAAGTTATTTATAAATTTTTTTAAAAAAATTACGTGTTTTAAATTACATCTATTTCAATTGTATTTAATAAGCCTTTAAACGGTAAAAGTGTCTAATTACTTTTTTATTTTTATTTCTTTTAATGAAATAAATTCATAAATGNAATTTTTTTAAAAAAATTACGTGTTTTAAATTACATCTATTTCAATTGTATTTAATAAGCCTTTAAACGGTAAAAGTGTCTAATTACTTTTTTATTTTTATTTCTTTTAATGAAATAAATTCATAAATGTTAAGTGTTTGTTTAATATATTGAAATCCAATGGTTATTTCTGTATCAAGTTTTTAGCAGAGTGGTGGTAGGAGAACTGAAAAAAAAAATTACATTTTATATGAAAAACGCCATTTATAAATAAAATGCATAAGATATATATATATATTATAAATTTAAATTTAGTTTTTAAACTTTTAGATTGGCATGTATTTGGTCTTTAAACATAAAAGGTGTGTAGGAAAATTTTCAACTTTTAATCTTATGTCTTACATTATACATTTTTATATCGTTATTAAACTTTCAATTGATTATATTCATAATTTGGGTTTGACACTTATAGCTTCGACATTCTCTACGACATGGTCATATTATTTCTCGTTTCTAAAAGTAAAAATTATCCCTACAAAAAGAAAAACATGGGTCGGTATGCTTTGTTATCCAACATAGAATTGTTTCAAGTAGAATATGATAAACTTTTAGAGTCTCTATCATTTAGCCACCAAAAAGGGAAATGTACCTGGTTTTTTTGTGGGTCAAGTTAAGTGTGTTTAGCTTAAAAGAATTGTATGTTCTTTAAATTCTTTTTAAGATGTACGTGAGTTGGGATAAATCATGGTGGAAGGATTCATATGAATTTATGGAGATAGTCTTTAGAGAGGAGTAAATAACGTGTCATGTCGTAGGAAGTTTTGAATCCATATTTTGAATTCAGGGCACGGTCATTACAAATAGTATTAAAGTGGTGTCTCTCCCTGTAGTTGGGGATGAACCAAGGCAAAAATTTGTGGACATGTAACACCCGAGTAAAGGAGTATATGAACGAATTCGGACCACGTCTGGATAAGAGTGATACTAAGGATAAAATAAAAGCAACCCAACCAAAATCCTGAAAGTAAAGCTTTAACTGNTTACTCCATATACAAACAAGGTGCAAACAAGGTGCATGTTTTGTCTGGAGTAATTATAAATCATGTGACTTCTTGGAAAATTTCCTAGGAAACACGCAAGTGGAGACACAACATGTTGAAAGACCTTTGTTGGTCTACGGGATAGTCTTCACTTTTAGAAACAAATAAGTAACGTGACCATGTGGAGAATAATTGTAGGAGAACATCTGAGCCATCAAGTGTCAAATCTAGATTTCAAATCTTAAGCTTTGTCTTTTCATATATATATATACTTTTTTTCCTTTCCCATTTCTCTTTCTCATGAAATATTATAATTTTAAATAAAAATGAAAGCTTTCTCATTTTTGGAAGAAGAAAGAAAAAATGAAAATGATATGGGGATGTGGATAATAATAACACAAAATTTGAGTAAAGTTTAAAGACATTTATAAAACTTTTAAAATATGACAGATATTTTTAAAACACTTTAAAGATAATTTTGAAATAAAATGATAACAATTTTTCTAAAAAAATTTATAAAACTTATATGAGTATTTTTATTTATTTAGTGATTTTTTTTTAAATACATTTTTAGTATTTGGAAATAATAATTTCTAAAGTTTAAAAATAGATGTAAATGGTGTTTAGTTGAGAAAATTAATCTAAAAAAATTTTAAAAAACAATTCTAAATAATTAGAGATAAAGGTATTTTTGAATTTTTTTTAGTTTAAAGATATTATTAAAATTTTGAAAATCGGAACAATATTTATAAAAAAAAATAAATAAATAAATAAAGTAAAAAAAAAAAAAAAAAAAAAAAAAAAAAAAAAA